>NW_026999406.1:600000-900000 GCF_037126465.1 Ornithodoros turicata
GGCCAACAAGAGAGTCATCTGATAGTTTGCAAGGTACAGCGGGGTGGCAGGAACAATTGATGACCAATATGGATACCTGTTTTATTTGTGTCAGAAACTGGTGATGGACTTTGGTGGGAACCTGTTGGAGCATGAAAATTCAGTTAGCATGTATCAATCAGAGCTGACTGAGTTTACTGCTGACAGAGCGACGAATCAAATGTACCGTTCTGACGACAGTGAAGAGAGACTTGAGAATCACGAAATGGAATCTGGCTGACATTGTTCTCTACATAGCCTTAGTCCAATGCAAAAGATGGCAAATCAGTGGAGTACACACGGTGTTTATTTATTTGTTACTGAATTTTTATTTAAAAAACTATCAGAGCAAAATAGGTGCCATTGTAGTAGGTGGGTTATGTGGTCAGGCAAATGTCCTGTGGTGCAGCGTCTACATGTTCTGAGCAACTAATTATCTAAAATTCGTTAATCTTTCTAGAAATAGCGAGATAGCAGAATTGGAGCCAGTCATTATTCGAATCCATCATCCTTATTAAACACCCTGGGAAGTGAAGGTACTTTGAGATATCAATTGCGACAAGAGCGACAGCCAATCCGTGTGAGACGGTCACGTGCTTTGGAGCGATAGAGCTGACTGGAGTAGGTGCTAACCTGTTGACATAACTCTGCATTTTGGGCCTCGAAACACACATGTCACCTGATAAGGCGAGAGTTCAGCCACAGCTATGAACTCACGTGAAGGTCGATATGTTGTACTGGTGAACTCAATCATGCCGCATATTAGCGCAGTCACCAGATAACATCACACCTGCTCTCTTTACAAGTGTGATGTTATCCGGTGAGCAGAGCCGTCACGAGGCAACTTTGTGCCCGGGCCTGGGCAAATCTGGACCCCCCTCCCCCCGTCGCCGCCAGAACCTCTGTAAACAAAGAAAAGAAAACGCTTATTTGCACTGCCTAGAAATGCCTCGTAAATTCAATTCTCCTCATTCCCACTTTATACTGTCTAACTAACCTGTCAGGGCCTGCCGTTTGGCGCCCCCATCGCACCCTCATCGCTACAGCTCTGCCGGTGAGTGCTCTAACGTGCACACATGATGGAGCTCACTGATACACAGTGTCGACCTTCACGTGAGTTCGTAACCGTGGCTGAACTCACGCATTACCAGATGACTGTGATCGTGAGTTTAGACACCCGAGATGCCGAGCTATGCCTGTAGACCAGATAGGCCGCTATCGGACTCAGCAGAGGTGAGGGTCATGTCTTTTCTGCACTCGAAAAGCGCATAGTTCCAGCTCATTCGAATCATGAAATTTCACAATTTATATCTCAAAGCACGTTGACTTTGCAGGGCGCTTAATCAGGACTACAGGTTTGAATAATGACTAGCTCCAATTTTGCTGCCTCGCATATCCCAGACAACATGCAAATTTTTAAATAAAAATTCTGTAGCGAATAAGAAAGAACTACCCTGTATATATTGTAGACAATCTAGAAAATCCAGACATACTATAGTAACCACCAACATAATGCTCGACCTGTCTGGTGTTGGAGGGGAAGTTGTCGAGCTAACCCTAAGCTAGTAATAAAAACGAGAAAGAACATACCAGAGTCGAACTCTTGCAAGAAATAGTTATCTTGGTAAGACAAGTTAACAGGGCTATGGCCTAAGTGTGGGCTGAACCCTGAAATGAAATGAACCGTGAAATTAAAATGAAGCTCCAGAAATCAGAAGGTACATAATATGAAACGCATTATCTATAGTTGCCCAGGGTTGTAAGGCTATCCTAAGATGAATTTCTGCACAAAAATGGTTTGCCCTCAAAGAGGTCCTGCATGGGGTGACGAAATATCTAAAAATGTGGTAAATTTGTTCCCCTAAAGTTACTCCTGAAAGCCCACCTGCACGGCACTCAGTCACCGTTGCAGAACACAAAATATTAGCTGAGTTCACTGAAATAAGATTCTATTTCTGCTCCGGTCATGATATTGTTCCTTAATAACAGCTGCATACCTAGCCAGCTCCTGTGTATGATTAGCAGCCAATGGCCCATTGCACATTCACCAGATCAGAGGCACCTCCAACGCTTTCGGACGTGTGTTGGTGCAGTTACCAGTGAAGCCTCCCCAGGACCCACATTTCCCACAAGCCAACTTAGCGCCAAGTGCAGGCAAGCTGACTGATCGGCAAAACAAGATTCATGAGCTGGACACACAGAAGCCTAATACTCATGCGAATCACTAAATTCAATCCTAGCGCTGCTAACTTTTCAGGATTTTATAAAGCTGTCAGTGTGTTTCGACCTCTGCAGAGCTCCTTGAAATTACATGGGGTCAATTCGAAATGGCAGACTCACACTCACAACACTGGGCCAGCATCAAACCTCTGAGACATACATCGAGTGCAACTTCATTTGTCATTTCACAATGGTTTACTTTCGAGGTATGTGTACTTAGTATTTTGAACTGTAGCGTTTAGCCATACAAGTGCTTGCTCTATCAGTAACTTTTGTGAACCTGTCAAACTGTACACACACAAAGACATTGTGATTATAAAGGGATGCTAGGAAGAAAATTAACTTACTGTTGTTAAACTGGGGTACAGGTTGTGACAGCCCAGTCGGACTTGTAGGTGACAATGACTGAGCTGAAAGGTCTTGACGAAAGCCTGCAAAATCCGCAAACATGCGACCATTGCTGTAGTGGTGAAGCATAAAATTATCCAGACTCAAACAGACATACGTTTCTTCGGTAGGCGCACAGCACCCTCCACGCAGCGCTCTGGATGTGCAGTATTGCTTGTCGCACATTGTCTTGAGTCTGACAGCAAGATAACAAGATAGATTTTTCCTTCGCACAAGCCTATGATTACAGCCAACTCACCCAGGTTGGAAGTTCTTAAAGAGCTCGGGAGGCTTCGACTTATGTCTGAGATGATAGAAAATCCAGAGAATGGTTGTGAGATGCACCAATCTGAGGTAAGCAAATGACAACATACCCATTCGATTTTGGAGTTCACAGAATGGATTGTTGCCTTGGGCTGGATGGTTCAAAGTGAGATTACCAAACATATTCTTAAAGGCTAAAGCGGAAATAACAAAATACAAGAACGAAACTGGACAGGAAGAGACCGGGACAACGGCCACAATACTGTTTCCTATCGCAAGATATTTTATAGTAGACGAAATGTTGCAGTAGTTCTCTAAATTAAAAGAAAAAAAAAAGAATCGTAGTTTGAAATTGTGTATTTAAAGCTGTTTTACCTTGTACAGGAGGGGTGGTTATACTGGGGGATAGCCATGTAATGTCAGGTGCTGTAATGTGAACAAAAGCATAAGTCAAGCACAGTGCAATGGCCAGACAACATCAGTCATCTTTCACTCTACAATGCACGTACGACTTTTATCACTCGATGGCAACTGTCGTAGCACCAGAGGTGGCACAGGCAGAGCAAGTCCCCCATCGTCACTGCTCCTTCCCAATGTCCTGTTGTTTTGCATGTCACTAATACAAGCAGAGCACCAATAATACAGTCAGAACCATGCAGTATAAAAATGAAGAATATTCAAGTAATTACTTCACCACTTGCCTGACTTCAGCAACGGAGATGTCCTCACTGTCAGACTCTGTCTCCACGTTTGATGTATACAGGGACTTCTCAAGCATTGCTACAGCTGCTGAATACGATGCTGGAAAAAGTATTTGCATATGTTTTTTTTCCCACATGCTCAGCTGGGAATCACTCACATGCACGTCCAAGGACACGAACTGCCCTGCTCTTCCATCGTCCTGGGAGTTTGTATTTTTTTCACCATGTCCTCTCTTTTGTAGTCTGGCATTGAAATAGGCCACTTGCATTCACTCTGCTCTTCATTCACCCATGACATGGGAACAGCGCTGATTTTCTCCTCCCCGAGGAATTCGATGACAAGCCATACTTTAGCACCTGAGTTCATGTCTGAGACTGGGGAAGCAGGTTACACTGCAAAAGACATGCAGCATATCTGTGATCTTCTGAACAGAACACGAATAATCGGTTTATCAGGCTACGAGTGACACATATTTTTCTTTTTCTTTTTTTTTTCAAATGGGCAAACGGAACAAATGTGGTGGAATTAACAATACAGCAAGTGAATGCATGCACTCACATTAAAAGTAAGCACATTGGAGTCCACGCCACCTCATGATTTCATGTACGGTGTCCATCTTTGAATCTCACTTTCTCACTTGAGTCTCACTTTCGCATGTACTTTCGGCTGTCACAAGCGGGACACAGATAGTCAGTCGTAAGAGTTCCAAGCTGTGCATAACTGCTAGTGCATGAAGCAAGTTATGGAGCATTGTATTTTGTCGCTCAGGTGCGAGGGTATCAATTTTTATCATTTAAAGTTTTTCTATATAAAAAAGCTATGAGAATGGTACAGACGTCATTTTTTCAGTGGATTTATACAGCCAGGTAGGTAACTCTTGAAGAAAGTACGAAATACAAATCACTAATTACCCAAAAATCGTTAACGAACTCTTTAACAACAAGATTTCGAGGAGAAGCGAGATAGCAGAATAAGATACTACCCTCGTTGAAAGCCATTCCACATTTAAGAAATGCTGATGTGCATTAAAATATCCTTCCCCAAATTTTGATATGCAAATGTGCCAAAAATGCCGGCCTCAGGAGCACATCACCTTTGCCAACAAAGATAGAAAGCGGTTTATCTGGTCAGCAGACCAGCAGCAACTTCATCTCCATCGCTCCAAATCGTTTGGCCCTCTGACGTGAGGTAATCACTGCGCTCCCTGCGTTCCCGGTCGCTGCGGTTTCGGTTTCCGCTCATTTACATATCAAGATTTGGGGATCGATATTTTAACGCTCTTGCGTGTTTCAGGACTTTTAAACGTGGAATGGCTCGAGTGAGGATAGCCTATCTTTCTGCTATCTCGCCTTTGGAAGAAATCTCCTCCTGTGGCTAATTAATGAATTCGAGGTAATTAATCTTCTTGTAGTTGCATATTTCTTGAAGAGGATATCTGCCCTGCCGTATGACTCAACTGCAAAAAAGATGTGCTGTTCTCATTTTTTTTACAAGTGTGTATATGTTGCGGCACAGGTATTCAGAATGATGAAAATCAGCAACCAAACAGTACAGCTTGTAGGGGATATACTGCACACACCATGGACGACAACAACACATGTACAACTTTAGTGCTCCGAAATTTAGTTGTGTATTATGGGGGTGACAGTGTACCCAGTGCCGTATGGAAGCCTCACACATTTAGAAGGAAAACTCACTTTAGGCCATGTCTGCAGAGTGTTATCCAACTGTCCAGTTTTGAAAATCTGCAAACGTGAAGATGGCAGTGGATGCAAGTAGAGATCTGACACACCCACTTGCTTGTACCCAGTGAAGAAGTCTGCATGAACTTCATGCACCGTGACCACACTCCCATCTGTCAGCATGCAACAGGAGTCAGCATCTGAGGTAACCATCAGAGATGCAACACCACGTTTGCGTTTTTCATCTGCAGCCTCAGACACAACTGGCTTCATTTCCGAGAGTCTTCTGCTTACTTGCGCCAGTGGCATATTTGGTGTGCGGACCAGTTTCTCCATTGCACCGAGATAGCTTTCGAACTTGAAAGCAGAGAAAGAATCGAGAGGTCCGTGAAGCCTAGAGTCCGCGGCCAAATGGCACAACCCGTGTACATTATACACGAGGTTGCTCTTCCCATATATAGAACCGAAGTTTTGCACAAACAATGCCAGCAAGTTCGACGCGTACTCGTTGAATTCTAGGTAAAGACTTGGGGAACAAAGGATAGAAATGGCCACTGATTAAAAAATCAGAGTCAATCAAAAAATGCAGAATCAAAAAATGCAGAATCAAAAAATGCAGAATCAAAAAATGTTCATACATTCGTGTTTGCAAGACACGCTTCAGCACAGTTGGACCAATGTAGAGGATGAATGAACGGAACTCAACTGCCTTCCAATACTCAAGTTCATTAGTGGTTCGAGGCTGGCGTTGGAACTCCAGAGGCAATGAGCATTCTTTTAGGTAGTGATTTAGTTGCTGCTTCTGTTGTGCACTAATGCGAAATGGAAGCTTCCCAGATATCCATATGTGCAACAAGCGCCGCATCACACCTAAGCAGACCAGGTGCATGTAGTCCAATGCAAATGACACCACCATGTCAATCTGTAAAGTGCAAAACGGAGAAACAGAATGGTGGTGGTTTGCATCCTCCATCGCCCGAAATGACTGATCTGTTCGCAAAATGAAACCTGTGCCTGCAGCGATCGCAGGAGCTGTACCCAGTGTGCTCCTTGGTGCACTTAACGAATGATCGTGCTGGGACATCGCAGATCACAGCTTTTAACACCACACTGTGCACCTTTCCTTGTACAGTTATTCCACTTTCTTCTAACTGTTTCATTTCATCAAGAAACTTCTTCAGGTAGCTTTCAAGATCAGGTGGCTTTCCGGGACCATAATATATACTCACTGGGAAAGGCCTGCTATTTAAGGTATTGGTCACTGAACAAGTTATTGGCCAAAAGCTATATGGAGAGCTTCTGTAGATAGGGATGCTGTCGATGTTGACCTGCAAGAAAACAGTTTCACCTGTCTGGATGCCACTTATGTTCAACACTCTTCCTAGCTCCTTGATTAAACCAAAATGGACAAAATTGTTGGTGACGGACGAGGTTCGAGCTGTTCCAAGGATTGTACGTGCATCTTTTGGAATGTCATGGCCAAGATCTCTGAGAAGTATCGCAATATCATTAACTGCAGCATGTGTTAAGCTGTGACGAAGGGCAAGGCCAGCAACTCGTTCCCTAAGGTCAGCAGAAGGAGTATCATCTGCACGATCTTCAGCCAATGCACCACTTAAATCATCGGGATCATCACTCGAAGATTCCAACACAGAGCACAACTCATCCTGTTGACTCATAAGATCGTTTGTTCTTGCAAGACCGCCTTGTGTTTGTTCTTGATCCAAATCATAGGTGCGATGCTGAAGCTGAATGCATGGTTCATTGTACACAGAGGACGGCTGTACTTCACACGGTTGACAAGATGTGTTTGGCAAATGGTGAGCACTATTTGTGGCTGGAGAATCATGAGGTGATGGTACTGCAGTGCTCTCTGCATTATCGATAGCATCCATCAGAGCATCGACTTCTGTGCGCACAGCACGGTAGTGCGTCCACCGAGACATTCTAAATCGAACAACGTCCATGTTATAAACACTATTATTGCTAAACATGAGAGAACTGATGTTCTGTGGCTGGAACAACATAGAAGGGACAATCAGGCCTCAAGCTGCCTAAGAAATTAACGATGAAAGATGAAAGTCACTGAAAAGGTTAGCCAGCTGTAGGGCTTTCATCTTTAACTATTATTGCTCAGCAGGGTTGTCTGCTGGATCATTGACTCCATGCGTGAACAATTGAGGCATTCGGTTGACCATACAGAAACCAAATCGCTGTCCACAATACTACATTAATGTGTATTTATAGCGTACCTCCAGGGGATTTTCTTTCCGGTGTCTTCAGTCTCAGTAGATGGCATTGAACACCAGAGCGTGGTACCTAAATCGAGAAAAAGTGAAATTAGTGTCGTTCGTTTCTTGACATGCCGCTATCTGTGCGCCACGGCAAACATTACAAGACAAGCGCGTTCTCCAGCGTTTGTAACGTAATAACAGTTACTATTATCTTGTATCTTAACGTAGCGCTTTCACAGACATAGACGACACCATAAAATGCGTGTGGTAGTGAACAATGCGACGTTGCTCACGTCGTTGCAGGAATTCCGAAACTATGGGTCAATTCCGAAACTATGTGACACTACACTGGCGATCGTTATAGGCCAACCGTCAATTCTACAGCGGTGTCATCACCACATAATGCTACATACGTATGTTTTTAAATGCTCCAAGCACTACTAGGGGCCCCCGAGACCCAAAAAACACTTACGTGTCGTCGGTTTCTCCAGACACACTTTGAAATCTTGCGGGCGAGATTTCCTCCAGTTGCAGACACACTGACTGGGCGACGGGGGCCACTGTCAGTGGAAGTAGGGACGGCAGGGCTGGCAGGGCCATCGAAACAGAACCGAAACTACCGAAAATTCGTCTTGTTCAAATGCAAAACGAAAGATTCTATTTTGATTGTCGTTACAAAATGTATAGACTTTCGTCACTTATGCATTATTAAGTGAAGCTTTTCTGAAATATATTATCTTTTTATGTTGAGCTGTCTATAGCGCGGTATGACGCCACCAGAGCTCCGCCGTAAGGTTCGCCGTCATGGCGCTGATCATTGTGGAATTGTGGAGTGTATCTGATGTGTGTGGCGTTAGTTCATGACTGAGTGAAAATATGCGTATACGGTGTGCTTCGTAACTTGCACCTGGCGATCACTGTATCCTGGCCAAGCACGAATTATATCAGACATCATGACATTATAACAGACAACTTGCAATTGGTGGAAGCATATGCTTCCACCAATTGCTAGTCGACAAATGTGAAGGCTATGTGTTGGTGTGTTTTGGTCTTTATAACCTCGAAATATTGTTTGAGCTCCATTGTCGAGCATCGGAACAGCAGCATGAATTCCAGGACGTGAAATCCAACGGAAAATAAAGGGGACACTTATCTGTATTGGAAACAATCGTCACGCAAGCCAACGAGCAAAATGCACGTACGGGATCATAGATAAACCCAGAAACTGTGGTACATGGCGTGCGCTTCCGGTTCGTTTGCGAGTGGAAATGGCGCAGGTAACTTGTGCGCAGTAATTTCCATATCGCAAGCAACCTCTGCGGTGGCTACTTTGGTAAACCACAACCATGCACCCTCAGTGCAGTTTCGTCTTTAACTTCCATTGTGCCCTATGAAAAACAACGTAGAAAGGAATGTCTAGGTGCGAAGAGGTCTGCTTCATGTTCCGCTTGACATATCAATATGGACCATTGCTATGCTATGAATAGGATGTGAACATTTTCTGGACTGATTGAAATGAGGAAAAAAGCATCTTGATGCAATTTGGTATTACTGTATATGTGTCTCTGTGTGCCCATCAATGTCCTGTAAACATGTGTGTGCATAGCGATGATGTTCTAGTATCAAAACGAAGGGAACACTCTAGCAGAAGCAGCACAAAACACAAACAACTGAATCTCGTTGCAATTGTCGTGAACATCGCAGGCATCGAGCAAGCCATCCTCAATAACCGGGAAGTAAAACTTTGGGATATCGCAGCACATCATAACATTAATGTCGGCAGTATCGAGATCATCACGTGTATTGTGTGGATGCATCATTCAATCATCCAATCCCCCCCGAGACAAAACAAAGCAGCATGTGGTGGCGACATAAGGCTACTCCGCCGTCAAAGAAAAGCAAGATACGGCCGTCTCCTGGGAAGACCATTGCAACTGTCTTCTGGGACATGCACGGTGTAATCCGTATGGACTTCTTCGAGCATGGTGTCACGATTAATGCCCAGTACTACTACATGTTGATAAAGGGTGCCGTGCGAAACATGATTTGCAAGAAACTGGCTTAGGATAATTGCTGGAAGGAGCATTCTTCTTCATAACAATGTCCGGCCTCGCACGGCAAATTTGACAGTGGCAACCTGGCAGAAATATGCTGGTAGGTTTTACCTCATGCCCCTAACGGCCCAGATTCAGCCCCAAGCGATTACCATTTGTTTGGGCCCCTTAAAGAGTACATTGCAGGAAAGACGTTCCACACAGATGAAGCCCTCCAGAAAGATGTCCTGCAGTGGTTACAATAGTAGCCTACTTCTCTCTACGCCTCAGGCATCAAAGAGTTGTCACAGTAATGGCAGCGGTGTCTAGATCTGTACAGTAAATACTCTGAAATACTGAAGTCGTTTGGGGGGGGGGGGTTCTGGAATTTTCCATTTCTATTCAACCAAATAAAAGCTGCAGTCAACCTCAAATAACCCTTGTACTTCAGGAAGTTTTCCTCAGTAGTACACTTTACTTTTCGGAGTACATTTTGTTGTACTTTTTATTGAAGCACTTGAATTAGCTTTCTCTCAGCTTTTCTATGTAGCTCAGCTTGAAACACATCACACACTGAAAATCATGGTCTCCGACTTCACACCATGATGTTGCGGTGCTCACAATTCTACTCTCCTGGCTATTTAGCCAACTTAGTCTGATCGTAGCAGATATATAAATAATTGTGGTGCAATAAACAACTGTCCTGATTTTCATGTCGTTCTCAAACCGTCAAAGCTATTGCGTGAATGACACTGGGCTGCAGGCTAGTGGTGCTGCGGTTGCAGCAGATTTGCAAGCTTTCCAAAGTCCCAACCTTGGAATTAAATATTGTTAATTAATATGAGTAATTATTATGCAGAATTTATCACTTTTTGCTGCTAACAAGCCATCTATTAAGGCCTCTGAAACTACACAGAACAACAGTACACAACAGACCAGACTGCACCCCTCCCTATGTGCTACAAATTTCCACAAAGTTGGAAATGTGTTGCCTTCGAGACACTTTATTTAATTGTTGGGTACTTATAGGGCACTAAAAGTATATTTTCCAGTACTTTATACTTTATTTCAAGTGCTTCGTGCCGGCTGGATTTTAAACTGCACTTCAAGTGCAAAACTTTTGATAGTCTACTACTTTACTACGCATACTTTTCCTGGTACTTTGCTGAACGGTGACTAAGACAAAGAGTACATATAGCAAAAGCAATAAAGATCGGCATTATGTCATAAACACATCGGGGAAGAATCCTGCTCCGTCAGTGCCAATTGTCAGATTGCCATTTGTCGACAGGCTATCGGAGCTATGTCGGGGGGCGATCAGATATTCCCTTCCACTCTGCCTTCTCTTCTCCAGCACGACTGGGAAACAGTCGGGTAATATTGGGCGATGGGTAGCCGATCGCCCCGTTGAGTTCCCATACAGTGGCCAACGCATTGTGCTGCCTGGGGGAGGTGGTAAGACTTCAGGTCCGAGATGTGAACTGACCCAGTCTCTTCGCCGGTGTCGCAGCGACGAAGCCTGTAAATGAGGCTGGAGCAGCACGCACTTACCTCGAAGGGGCCATCCCACCTATCTGCAAGTGAATCTGCAAAGCCTCGTGACGCATCACTTAGCGGGTGAGTCCGTCGAAGGACGAGATCACCAACGCTGTAGGTGAGATTCCGTCGTCCTCTGTTGTACTGGCGAGATTCTCCGAAGCCGTCCGGGCTGCAACGTCCAGTCGACTCCGGAGCTCCTCAGCAAACCTTGAATAAGGAGGCCGGGTAGCACCATCCCGGATGCCCACAGCATTCTCCACTGGAAAGGGCGCCTCTCGTCCCAAGTTCAGGAACGCCGGGGTGAATCCTGTAGATCTGTTGACCGTCGTCCATGTAGCGACCGCCAGCTCAGCCACGCGAAGATCCCAATCACAGTGGTGCTGACAAGTGAAAGCAACCAACATCATTTTCAGGTTCCGATTAACACGTTCGGTAATATTAGCCTGAGGGTGATACGGGGAAGTATTCTTGTCCTGACTGCCTAAGATAGTGCAAGAATCTGAGAACACCTTACTTGTAATGTAGGTTGCGTTGTCAGTGATCAGCTGTGCGGGAAACCCGAACTGGCAAAAGATGTCGAGTAGTTTTTCCCAGACTCCCTGGGAAGTCAGCGTCCTGAGAGGAAACAGCTCAACCCATTTCGTGAAATGATCAGTAACCACAAACAAATATTGGTTACCTATAGGACTACGGGGAAATGGTCCCATCACATCACAAGCAACTATCTGCCAGGGTCTATTTCTCTGAACAGGCTGTAAGCGCCCAGGGGGTAAACCACCACGAGGTTTTGCTCTCTGGCATACGGGACAAGTACGAACATACTTTGTTACATCCTGCCTCATTCCTGGCCATGTCGCAACACGACACAACTTTTCATAACTTTTCCTGCCGCTGCTCTGACCTGCCAAGGCCGAGTCATGAAAGTAACGTATGAAAGACTTACGCAACTGCCGTGGCACCACGGCTCTGAACGGGGATGAGCCGTCGTCCTCATCCGCCTCGCGTATGTATCTGAACAGGATGCCGTCCTCACCCAGCAGATAGGAGTCGTGCCGTTCGTCAGTCGTTCCGGTGTCCGCCGAGTCTTGCTCAGCTATCCACTGCGACATCCGCTGACAAAGCCCGTCCGCTCTCGGAACGTCTGGGCGCTGTTCTCTGCTCACGACCGTGAGCCCAAGAGGAAGATACGTCTCGTGCCACCTGTGCTGCTGCCACAAGTTGAAAAGGCGCCTCGGTGCCTTCCTCTTCCCCCTCCGCTAGAGGCGCACGGGAAAGCGCGTCTGCTACCACGTTCGTTAAGCCCCGCCTGTACTCCACGTTGAAGGAGTAGTCTTGTAGCGTCAGGGCCCACCTGGCAAGTCGTCCAGACGGATTATGAAGCCGCAGCAGCCAAGAAAGTGCCTGGTGGTCAGTCTGGACAGTTTTTTTTAATTCCGTGTGAGCGCCGCGAAGCAACTGTGGCTATGAGCGGACAGACGTGGACAGATGGAGAGAGGACAGCAGGAAGGAGTGAGGACAGAGGGGTTAGTATGCGTCCTGGGACGACTTCAGGGGGAACTGTGCCGACATCTGTCTGAGGAAAACCTCACCTGAGCGTCTGAGGAAAACCTCAGACAGCACAGCAGGATTCGAACCGGTGTCACCTCCCAGTTTCGGCGTGGAAAGCGGCCACCCTAACCACTGTGCCACGGGACCTGGTAGTCTGGACAGTGAAGGTACTGCCGTCCAGGTAGAGGTAGAACTTCCTGAAAGCGAAAATGACCGCCAAGCTCTCCTTTTCCGTCGCGGAGGTGTTCCGTTCTGCCGGATTCAGTGTGCGACTTGCAAAAGCCACTGGACAAAGAATAGCGTCATGCTCCTGCAAGAGAACTGCGCCAACACCATAATCCCTTGCATCTGTTTGCACGACAAATGGTTTGTTAAGGACGGTCAGATAAAGCCTAGCCGTATCAGCGATTGCTTGTGATAGAGCTCGAAATGATCGTTCCTGCTCTTCTCCCAAATTCCAGCATGTGTCCTTGCGCAACAACTGGTTAAGCGGCTGCGCTGGCTCGGCACAATTAGGAATGAATTGTCTGTAAAAACCAACCATACCTAGGAAGCGCTGCAAGGCTTTGACGTTACCGGGAGCCGGAAACTCCGTGATCGCCTTTACGTTGTCGTCGTTCGGACGAATGGTCCCTCGGTCCACCACAAAAAAGAGAAGGCTGATCGTACACGATGCCAGCTGCAGCTTGCGGGGGTTGATCGGTATGCCCGCTTCGTTCATCCTTGCAAGGACGATTGACAGGTGTTTCAAGTGTTCCTGAAAATTTCTAGAAAACACTACGGCATCATCCATGTATGCCATTGCGAAATTGCACTTGGCATCTCTTAACACTGTATGCATCAACCGCTGGAAACTAGCGGGTGAATTGGACAGACCGAAAGGCATTCGTACAAATTCAAATAAACCTCTATGGCAAGTAAAGGCTGTTTTTGGAACATCCTCCGGGGCAGCTTTGATTTGCAAAAATCACCTACTACAATCAAGCGTTGAAAACACAGCTGCATTGCACAAGGAATAGATGATTGACTGATTAGACGGGAAGGGGAAGAGTCCCTTACAGTAATTACGTTAAGTCGACGGTAGTCGACGCATAACCTAGCCGTACCATCTCGTTTCGGAGCCAGGAAAAGAGGAAATGCCCAAGGGCTCTAGGACCTTTGAAGTGCACCGGTTTGGAGCATTTCATCAAGAGCAGCGTCTAACAAAGCACGCTTATGCTCATTCAATGGTCTCGGAATACAACGCCAGGGTCTAGCGTTACCGGTGTCTATGCTATGCTGTAACACGGATGACTTTTTTTCGTACCGGTTTTTCCGTAAAGATCCCGTCAAACTGCCGCAGTACTTGTTCAAGCTGACGGCGTTGCTCCTCGGGAACATGGAATGACCCCAAGACAGTCGGCAGCCCAGCCGTTTCAACGGACGCTGCCACAGCTTGCTGTGCTGTGCAGTGTTCCCGTGCTACGGCGACGCGGACAATTCCCGACAAGCCGTGGTACAGCTCCCCGCAACCTTAACTTGAGCGCCGCTTCGCGTGGCGGAGGAGGAGGAAAGAAACCCTAGTGGGAGTCAGCTGAACTATTGGGAGAGCGGGTTTCGGTCTGTTCCACTCGCGTGTAGGGTTGTTTGGTCGTTGCTCAAACGCCTCGAAGGAAGGCGGCCATTGCTTTCCGAAGGCGGTGTTATCGGGGTTGCGATTGTGTGTGTTGTATGCTGGATGACATCCGTAATATCGACAATACTCCAGGCATGGCCGCGTTGACAGATAAGAATGATTGTGCGTACCCGCATGGATCAGCAATGATGCTGTACCAACTCGAGACAAAATAAACGCGGGTGAAGCAACTTTATTATGTGATTGTGAAGTTTCATCTGCTTGTCTGGCGATGTTCTACACTATTTCTGATGATAACAAGGTGAAGCCAGGATAGAAGTGGATCACACATTTATGCCCTAGCCACACGGCAAACCTAATGAATTAAACGGCATGGCATTTACTTCACCTCCTAACCAACCATCATCTCAAATGATATCATTCTCTCCCCTGATTTCTTGAAAACAGGAGGCGTGCTGTTGCTAGGCGGGCTGTTGCAATTATGTCCTGCATATTTGTCACAAAGAAGGTATACACCTCCAGTTTTCAACAAAACAGGGGAGAGAATGATGTCATTCGAGGTGATGATTGGTTAGGAGGTGAAGTAAATGCCATTTCGTTTAATGCATTAAGTTTGCCGTGTGGCTAGGGTATTATTTGACTCAGAAAAGAATGAAATTAAGTCAGCCGTAGTAGGCGGCAATTGAAACAGGACAATCTGTGCATTTCCTTTTCATGTCGCTACATTTGGAAGTGTTCTTGATGGTCAATACATCCTTGCACATATTCGGACTGTCCCGGGACTAGCCCATGCCTTGAGGTGCTGCCGAGCAGTTTGGGGCGTTCAGCCGTCGCCAGGTGAAGGGCTTCAAGTCCTTTGCAACTGTATGGGTTGCTTTTCTCTCTGAAGCCTTGTGCTAAACGTTATTGCAGTTTATGCAGACTACAGGTTATATCTATGCGGATATTTACGCAAGGATGTTTTGACTATCAAGAACACTCGCATGTGTAGCCACATGAGAGTGCACAAGTTGTCCTGTTTCAATTGCCGTTTCGGTGCCCCAAGTCATAATGCGGAGATCACTGCTCGCACGTACTATGGCTGGTTTAATTTCATTATTTCCTTAGTCAAATAAATGCATGATGCACTTCTATCCCTATTTCACCATGTTACCATCAAGCAATGCTGTAGAGCATCGCCACACAAGGAGATGAAACTTTCCAATCACAATCACGAAATGAAGTTGTTTTATCCTCGTTTATTTCGTCTCGAGTTGATACAGCATCATTGCTAAACCATTCGGGTGCACATAATCACTCTTAGCTATCAACGCGGCCATGCCTCGAATATCGCCGATGTTACCGATATCATCCAGCGTACATCTCACATAAGCAACACAAACAATCGCCATCCCGATAAGAGCATCTTGAGAAAGCGACGGCCGCCTGCCTTAGAGGCGTTTGAGCAACAACCAAACACCCCTACACGCTTGTGGAACAGGCCGAAACGCGCTCTCCCAGTAGTTCGGCTGAGTCCCACTAGGGTGTCTCTCGTTCTCCGCCACGCGAAACGGCGTTCAAGTTAAGGTTGCGGGGAGCTGTACAATTATCTTCCATTTGGCAGGTCCAGTACCAAATTCTGCCGGAAGATGAAGTCTCTGCCCAGGAGAACAGGAACTGCTAGGCCAGGAAGGTGTACGAAGCGCTGCTTTCGTAATCTCCCATCAAAACGTATCCAGATCACAACTGCAGTCTGTGGTGGAACGGCGTCATTGGAAGCAAGACGAAGAGTGTCATCTGTGGATTGCAATTCCACATGCCGTGATACGCAATGTTCGTAAACACTATCCCCGCTAAGGGAAGGCGTAGCTCCCGTGTCGATAAGGGCAATGTAATCTCTGCCCAAAATTGCAACGGCGATGTTTGGTTCCTTATCCTCGATGAAATCACGGATAGAAGAGCAAGAGGAGCCAAGACATCTCTTTGCATTATCGTACTGCTTGCAAAGCTAGTGTTTGACTGATCAAGGCCACTGATAGTAACCGTCTGCTCGCATTCTTCGCAACTTGCCGACGTCGTTGAGCGAGCATTCATGGACGCGGGCTGCGACCGTTTCCGATGGCACATTACGGGTGTTTGGTCGTTGTCGCGTGCATTCCCTATGAAAATGGTTAGGGCTGCCGCAATTCCAACAGCCGTTGGGAGCTCGTGGCTGCGGGGGCGCACGATGTTGCCGCTCCCGCTGCCGTGAGGGTTTCGCTAGCTGAACGGCCAGGTTGACCGCGACTTCAGGGTGGGACGGGTCTGTCAAGGCTCGTTCCTGCGGGGACCGTCCTCTGATCATAGGGGAAAGGATCTAGAGCTCGTTGGGATGACTACGCATTGTATGAATTACGGGGGATGTCACCTAAACCTGTTGCATGCAGGCGTTCGACCGTGGCGGCTCCACCGACCACGCACAACGCGGTTCCAACGCCAGCTCGAGGGCGGAGGGGGCCGGTATTCGAGCTCTGCCAGGAGGTCGTCTTGTATTGAACGAGCCTCCTGGGCCAACGACTCAAGGGTAGTGAAGCGATGGGCTCTTATGTAGGGCCGGAAGCGCGGGTGGCACTGACGGATAGCCCGTGCGACGCGCTGCTCATAGCAGTGAGATCCGCTCTGCTGTACAGATCTTGCAATGCCCGAACGAATTCAGATAAGGTTTCCTTGGGATGTTGAGTTCGCTTATGTAATTCCTCTCTCCGAGGAATTACCAATTCTTCTCCGACCAAGGCAACCTGCAGGATGCATTTCATTAGAACTTCGTCCGAAATTCCCATATCCGTCTGGTAGGCGGTAAGGTCGTCCAGGAACTCGGCAACATACCTCTTATCGGAGTAACCCGACAAGGTAGGCAACGGTAAGTTGAGTCGCATAGGCGCTTGTGCCTGTGGCGGCGAAACCAACCCGGCATCAAGGCGTTGAACTACACTAACGAACACAACTCCGTCATGCGTGACAGGAGTTCTGCCGTTGCAATAGCGTCTGACCGCGGCGTGGGCCCCTTTGCCTCGTCAGTCATGAGCTCCGAGTGCTCGCCCACCGGGTGGGAGCTGAAAAACTCAAAAACAAACAAAAACACACACGAACACGAAAAACCAACAGTAATAAACAACAAACTACAACAACTACTGTAAGCTACTACAAACTACCCAAACGAATAGTGCCGCGAGTTCCCCGCCACGGAACAGACGAGCTCGGACCCCAAACGTTGGGCGCCACAAACTAATATGCGTGAAATTTTTCCGGGAGGAATCACTCCACTCTGTGAGTAGCGCGCGGTTCAAGTTTCTCTTCCGCATTCCTCCTCTCCCGCGCCCTTTCTCATGTGGAGCGAGCAATTATCAGACATGTAGAAGACTACTACCAAAAAGTATTTAAAATACGTTACTAAATACCGAGCGCAAAATGTACTTAAAATACAGTAAGGATAATTCGAAATGAAAGTATTTACAGTACAGTAGCAAATACTATGAAAAGTATTTAAGATACTTATAAGATACTCAAAAAATAAACAGCCACAGAAGTGTCAAAATATGCCTGCAAATTAGACATATGCTTTATCTGAACGCAGTAGTAGGTGCATTTCAAAGTGCTCATCAGACAATCGTCCTCCCTTCATTTGAAAACCTTTTTTTTTCAAGCCAAATGATAACAGCGTAGACTTGCTTTGAAACGACCTGGAAAGGTCAAGTGTTGTCAGGTGCGGCAAAAAAGAAAAAAAAAAGGAACGCCAATCTGAATTTTCGACAAACAGGAGAGATTAATTAGAGTACTGAGTACTAAATACTAAAAAGTATTTAATTAATGTACGGTTTAATTTAATTTAATTACGGTACAAATACTTTTCACGAAGTGTACTCAGTGAGATACTAAGATACCAACAAACGTATTTAAGACACATTATTCAGAGTACGGTACTCAAGATACCTGCAAATCTGGCAATTCTGCAGGACATGCAGCTGGCTCCCGTTACGTCACCGGTGTTGTGCAATGCCAAGCAACCACAGTGGCTCCTGCACGCACCTACAACAGCCGCCGGCTCTAAAGCGAAACGCACCGCCTCCAAAATAATGTCGCCACCGGCGCGCATACGCTAACGATCTCTGATTGGCTGCGCAATATATGTATAAATATTTGGATGCTCATTGGTCTAAAAAACTGGCGTCAGTTTCTTTCGCGCTGATTGGGCGAGAGTCATTTGACTTAGGAGCGAGCATCCGAACGCGCGAACCGCTCAACGGAAGCAGTCGAACGGAGGAGAAAGAAAAACGACAGAGGAGACATCGCGTCTGTCCGGCCACGCGTGTTCTCTCGGACTGCAGCCGTTGTGCACGCAGATAATAGGGGGTAGTTTTAGAGTTTTGAATGCTTTAGATTTAGATTGTGGCGAACTGCTAATGTGAGAACGGAATGGCACATCCACCTCATCATCACAACTGCGGGAAGACGAACATGACATGGAATCACTGCACCTCCAAAGGACGCAGAAATCGTCAGAGAGGAAGTCTGCACTCTTTCCGACGTACTGCAGGTGAATGGTACGACAAGTTTGATTGCTTTTTTGTGACTGAAGGAAGTAATGCAGGTTTATCACGTTAAGTGTATTACGTGCAACATTTACGAGTCACTCAGTACGTTAGCGGCGTTTCATTGTGCAGTGCATTGCCGTAACTTGTACGTTTCTGATATGCCGTTAATCAAATTATGTGTGGTTATGCTAGCTGCCCCTCATGCGCGTCGCAGCCGTTCATTCACTGTGATCTACGAACATTCGTGACGAATGCCTTGGTGTTCAGATACGAAATCAAGATCGATTGCCTATCATAGCAGTGATTTTCGTGCAGAGTTACAGATCATCAATATATTTTTGTTTTGTTTTAGTTATCCCGCAGCCATCGGCAACAACGACGCACATATCTCAGCATTGGCTTTTGAACTGCCCTTCGATGTCGAAGCACCTAAAGCTCCAGTGAAGCCTGTTACAAGACGTAAAAAGATATGTACTGTAGCTTTTTTGAGGCAGTTCCCGAGGACAAATAAAGTTGATTTGTTATACACCATCGCTTTTTGATTGTTTGCTTTGGGACAGCATAATTGTTGCTCGACAGCAGGACAGCAAGCGCCGAAGACAAACCACAAACGGACGAGGCTGGGGTGGTAGGGGGGACGAGAGGAGAGACGAAAAACCCGAGGAGAGAAGGGGAAGGAGGTTGGGAGAGGAGGTCGGTCTGCGCATGCGCACTGGGCCCCAGCTTTTTTCCCGCGCTGGCCAGCGGAGACGCTGTGAGTGGCTCCTGGGGATCACGTGGTTTGGGCGCCCGCCATTTTCCCTGGACCATTGCGTAAACGGCAGCTTCCGGCGGATGCCTACAAGGTCACAAGGTCTCTGGTCGCGTCTGAGGTCTGAAGCACTACGTTTCTCTTCGTTGCAGGCGCTCGGATAACTCGCTATCATGTACAACTTTTTCTGTGTGAATTGCTTGCTACACTTGCTCTGGCAGGTATGACATGTAAGCTGTACTTTTTCGTCTAATTTAATAGTCTTCTGCTCGGCGGCCGTTTACAACAGGAAACACAAGTACCTATCTCCGTGGCTATGATGACTTAGCTGACGACATACGTGGGCCTCTAGCGATTCGCCGCAACTGTGTATTGGTTGTATCGCCGTCACCAATGGAAAGTGTCTGGTGCTTGCCTGGCGTTGCAATTATATTTACGTGTTGGCATCTGACAACAAAGCAAGTGCGTTGTGAAGTGCGACTGTGATATTTGGAAGCTGACCCCCTTTGTTGCTCGATTTGTTTGTACGAATTATTAATGCAAAAGACTGCATGGGCTAATGTTTTGTTTTACCTTGTTTCAAAGCGTGTTCACCATTGCCATTACTATTATTATTCGAAGCATCTTCGCGCTTTCAAGCGATTCTGATTTACTCTGGATTGCATGGTCTACAGACGCGACGGGCTGGCCGTATTCTCCCGCGTCAAAGGACTTATTGTTTGCCAAATGTCCCACGCAAGAATTTGTGATTTATGTTATGTGTGTTTATGTGTTGTGATTTACGCAAGAATTCAGTGTTGAGCACGTCGTAAGTATGACCAGCTAGCATTAACAACAACCATGCCTACAGAAACTCAAATACTGCGTATTCTGTAAGAGTATTCTGCAAGTTTAACACAATTATTGTTCAACCAGGTTTACAATACAATGTAATAAATTCATAATGAATCCAGAGACTGAGGGACACAAACTAACCACACCAGCTCTCCTGCTTCATTACTACTTTTTACTATGGTGTTGCATAAGCTTGTGGTCACCAATCACTTGCTAAGTCACCAGTAGTGGTACCTGGAAAGAGGCAAAAGCCCCAGTAGTCCCATAACATGGCCTACATTTTGCAACTCAAAAAAAGGGAAATAATTGGTACTTTTTCAAATAAGCTAATTCTTGGGCTTCTGGCGGAAATCTGCCTTCTTCGTAAAAGAAGTGTCCAATATGCCACCTGGACAGAGAGTCCTCATCTGTGCAGGCTCCACCGAGGATTTGGACCCACTTGTATGCATGTCAGGGACAAGGGCACCAGACTCAAACAGCGGAAATGTCGGCATTGAGCTCAGATAGTATGGTAACTAAAATACAGAAGACCTAATAACTGAAACACCTACACATGCGCATGACATCCGACACATGCATAATTCTTATGCATATGCAAGCACAGGATGTATTCTTTTTTACACTGGCACACAACACATCTAACAACTGTATTGGCACCAATGTTGTCAGCAAATAAGGGTTGAAGTCGCTGCGCAGGCTTTACAGGATGCCCAGAGCAAACTGAACTGGGTTGAACACAGCAGTACTTCACTGATAGGGTAGAGGTTGGTAAGGTTATTTTTCGTATTGTAAAACAAAGGACAGAGTGGTAGCAGGAACACGATCTCCTGATTTTGTAATAGGTATATGAGAAATTAAGATTACGCAGTTTGAGCCTGACGCCACTTTCCCATGTAACACCCTGAGAGGTCCTGTTTGAGAAAGTCGCCTCCAGCTACGCGCACTCGGAAAGGTCAAAGGGCCATTTTGATTAACTGTGGCATTTAATATCTTCCTTCATAAAAACGATATAAAAGATGTCCTAAGCTAATTTTGTAGTACCTATATGTGAAATTAAGATTACGGAGCTTGAGCCCCATAACTCTTTCCCTGTAGCACGCTGAGAGGTCCCGTTTGACAAAATCGCCTCCGACACGCGCACTCAAAAACGTCATATGGACATTTTCATCAACTGAGGCGGTTAATGTCTTGCGACATAAAAAGGATATCTAAAACGTCCTAGGCTGTTTTTGCAATATGGATATGTGAAAATAAGTTTACGGAGTCGGAGCCCCTTACCCCTTTCCCCTGTAGCGCCCTGATGGGTCCCGTATTACCAAATCGCTTCCGACATTAAAACGATATAAATAATATCCTAAGCTTAGTTTGTAATACGTATTTGAAATTAAGATTACGGAGTTTGAGCCCTATACCTCTTTCCCTTGTACATATCACCCTGAGGGGTCCCTGTTGAGAAAGTCGCCTCCGACACGCGCACTCGCAAGGGTCAAGTGGCCATATTCATCAAATGCGGCGCTTCCGACATAAAAACGGTATCAAAAATGTCCTGATTTTGTAATACGTATATGTGAAATTGAGATTGTCACTCACTCTCTCACTCACTCACTCTGACTCTCTCTCTCTGTCTTCCTTAATTTCACATGTACGTATTACAAAATCAGCTTAGGACTTTTTTGATATCGTTTTCTATCTATGACAATGACGCATAGATAGGGTGGCATCCGTGCGACGTTGCAGATATACATCCGTCAGCTTATTAAGGCAGTAGGGGCCCCATTCTCGTCAAAGAAATCGACCACGATTACTCTGTGTCCCGCCTCTCGTTGGTCGTGACGTGAAGAAGGCGTGAAAAACAGAAATGAATGTCATGCGCCATCAACCGTTAGTCGAACTCCTGATCCTGCAATCTTCGTGATAAATTCGATAAAGCCTGAACAGTGCAGGATCGGCTATCTATTCGTTGAGGGCTCGTGACATTCATCTCTCTTCTTCGCTGCTCATCTAACGACCAGTGACAGGCGAGACACAAGTAATCGGTGCCGATTATTGCAGGGAGAGAGCGCAACGCGTGAGCTGCTTTGTAGTAGAATTAAGGCTGCACAGGATAGCGAAGATGACTCTACAATGCTCCTGCTGTCATCGAATACGGACAACTTTCGGTGATCCTCGTCACCCTACTGTACACCGGAGAGCAGGCAAACACCTGCCGCTTCTTGACAACGGGTCAGCATCGTTGCCACAGAAGCGTAAAGCTCGTAGTGTAAAGTTGATTGCGATCCGGTTGACCTGGGATGTATTTGATATTCAGGTTAGGTCAAGTCCATGGCACTTAATCGGGTCGGTGAGAGTACAGGAGAACAAGCTAGGTAGAGAGACGAGCTGCGATATCACTTAATTCGTGACATTATTATTAAATTGCCGAACTGTTTTTATATTCCACAAACCATAACGTTTTCTTACACGCAAGGGTAGCTTATGTTCTGATACACGATGGACAATGAGGGCTGCGAACGGTTTTCCAGTTTTTGACACAACATACACTCTTCCTAGGAATGCAACCAAAATGAGCCCACTCAGAGTAGATGTCCGTGAGAATTAACTGCATGACATCGCATATTCTTTGCGATACCATCCGAATACCCAAATAGCGCTAATACAACCACTGGTCTCCTAAAAATTTGACCATATGCTGTACGTACATTGGGGATGCGACGATCCCTTTATAGCAGAGCCGAAAAGGAGAAACTCTATGCGCTGATGAAACGACACGTTCATAGCCGTTTATTCCAAAAATATAAAAAGTAAACGACGAAAAACATATCTCTGACACACAGCTTCGTCACCAAAAAGAGAACAAAACATTTCTAACATCCTCCCCCGCAATGGGTGCTCCCATTGTTTTAACTGATTTCTAAAGGAAATAGGTGCTGAACTGCACGCCTAACTGGTTCCCCCCGAGGGCGCTGAAGCAAGCCGACCGCACACGTCCGTCCCTTCCGGAAAACGTCTTCTCCACACGACATATTTTCCATGCGCTTCGTGGTGCTTTATCTTCTTTTAGTAAGACCAGATCGTCGGCCTGATGAGCACTAGATGCTGAAGAGCGTTGTCAGTGCGCATTTCTCACTTCATGTAGGTATTCGTGTTGCCATCTCCGCCAGAACCGGTCCAACAGAATCTCACGATACCGCAATGTTCTTTGTAACCGACGTCGTTCCGAGGAAGAGAAGTCAGTTGCAGGAGAGTTGGGTGGCAACCTTGTGAGCCGTATCCCGACGAGAAAATGGGAAGTTGTAAGAGGCTCTGACTCGTTTATCTCTGAGTAAGTGTAAGTGATAGGTCCGGAATTAATTGTCGCTTCAACCTGAGTTAAAAGAGTAGTAAGTCCATATAGGATTAGAGTGCTTCTTCGGAGAGCCTTCCACAGAGCCGTCTTTACAGATCGCACCATCCGCTCCCAGAAGCCGCCCCACCACCCCTTTCTACTATGAACTTCTAGTGCAGGTGGGTCTGGGACAAGTAGTTTACTGCCTCTTCACTCCGTAGTGAAGTCCATAACCTCTTGAGGTCTTTTGATGCCCGTTTAAATGTGAGGGCGTTGTCTCAGTATATCGTATGGAACACTCCCCTTCTTGTTATAAATCTCCGAAACGCCAATAAAAAAGTGGGAGTAGTTAAGTCGGTGACAATATCCAAATCAACTGCCCTCGTTACCACACGAGTGGACAGGACTATGTAGGCCTTGCTGTCGCTTGATACGCCTTTGCAGTACAGAGGTACTGCGAAATCTATGCCCACCACAACAAAAGGATGGCCCTTTGCCACCCTGTCCTTTGGAAGTGGCGCGGGGGGTTCCTCTGCTGGCTTCGCTCGCCATCTTCGACATGCCATGCACTTAGGAAACACGTTATTTACAACTTGTCTCCCTTTAATAATGTAATAAGCAGCTGGACCAGTGTGTCGCGCACACCTGAACGAAGGACGCGTTTATGTTCCTGCAGGAGTTGTTTCTTCGTCAAGCCATGTGTTTCGGCATTATAATTGTTGTTTTTTTTTTGCCGTATTTCTGTTGCTCTCTTGCAGTCTTCCACGTAGGCGTAGGTTGCCGTTGCTGTTCATATAGGGAGCTAAATTATACAGGGGCGATGCCTCGCAAATTTTACCGGCATATCTTGAGATGGGAAACCTCTTCCGGGAAGCTTTCAGGCTGAACTTGTAGAATCCAGTAATTCCCCGCCTTGTTCGGCTCTGTTGTAGAGAGAGGTCCCTGTCGCTTTGCTTCCGTACGTCTGCAGTTCACTGCAAATCGCTTGATTCATGCTGTTAGCCGAAGTACTCTTACCAGAGTGTTGAAGTCCCTGATGTGGAACAACGGTGGTGCAACTGCCTCAGGTGCCGCGAGATATAGTGTAGTACTCCTTTGATCTCTCCCTCGACTGCGTCTGTGGAAGGTTCTGGAGCTCTCGGTTCGGGTACTGGCCATGTTTCGCTGCTAGAAGATAACCATTTGGGCCCTCGCCACCAGAATTCGTCGATGATCAGTCGTTCCGGTTGCGCTCCACGCCTTATAAGATCTGTGGGGTTGTCATGTCCAGGACAGAAGCGCCATCTTGAAGGGTCACAAAGAGTCTGAATTTCTGTCACCCGGTTCGCTACAAAAGGTTTCCAAAGACTGGCGTTTCCTTTTGTCCAACGGAGAACGATATTGGAATCGCTTCAGAATCACGTGACCTCCTCTTCCAGGTGAAGCGCCCGAACCACGTACGTTGCCAATCGTGCCCCCGATAGCGCACCTTGGAGCTCTAATCGCGGTAGCGTAACGCGCTTCAATGGGGCGACTCTCGATTTGGCCGCTACTACACTCTTAAACCCGTACCTTTTATTGTAACTTTTAGAAACATGTAACTTCTATATGGACGTAGATTTCGAGATTTCTTATAGGTTACACCACTGTAACGTATATTTAGAGGTTAAAAGCGACCAAGGCATTGTCTTTACAACACGAATAGAAGTTACATATCGGAAAAAACAAAAACACCTTGTTGTAACTTACAAATGTACCCTCTACTCCGACACTGTAACTTCTAAGCGAAATCTCCAACGTTAATTTCTTTGTTAGTTTCTTATCGTTTGTTTTCCTTCTGTTTTTCAGCATAACGGCCCGTTTCAGCCTCCCATTCGAGACGACGGTTGCGAATCTACGCTGTTATTTTTTATCTGTTTCAGCGTCATCTATACGTCGCCTACATGTTATCAATGCTGTATGAACACAGATTATAAGTTCGCAGTCTGGAATACTGATAGTATGTTTCTTTCTAAAGGGTGGAAAACCATTGTCAATGCCGCAACTACCAAGATTTCCGATTTCGCTGCGTAGCCGAGCCTGGTCTAGGTCTACCCACACTGAGAGCGGTTTCCTTGAAACGCTTAACGCTCGTCGTCCGTCCATTAACAAGTGTAATCTGTTTTAATCAGTGGTTTTCCTCGCGTTTATCATAGTATCGTCAGGAACAACGGAAAAGCTAGATGTCGCTAGCAAACAAGGATATTTTCGGTGTTCTCAGGGGAAAGTGTAGTGAGTGCGAAGATTGCAAAGAATATATAACCGAAAACGAACGTCACCACCGCAGCCCTAATTCACACACTTCATACACTGGGTAAGTGTACATTTTGTGCTAGGTACGTGCGTTATTTTAATAGCAAGAGCTCTTAGCGCATGTTTGTTGTGATTATGGCAAGCGTTTTGCGGTCCTGCATATGAACGCCACTAACGCTTGCTACTTTTCTGCTCTTACTTGCATTTTGCGAGCTGCGGATATATGCATCGAGATATATAATTCGCAGCTTCCTACTTGTTGTATTCTTACGATATTCTAAGACTCAATCGCGGAGTGAACGCCTTCCCGCATTTATGCTGCTTTATAGCTTGTGCTTTGTACGGATTTGAATGGTTCCGTAAATGTTACTCTCATTGCCCAAACTTTTGTTCCCAGGATCCCATATGCAGGTTCACATACCGTCACCAGCGCAATGCAGTACCTCACAAACTCGTCCCAGAGCGCCTCCAACGCTGATAACGCAGTAAGGGAGCGTCTCCTGCGTTACTGTACACTCATATTCCTCAAGGTTGTGTGCATTTTATGTAATACTGTATTGCCATTTGCGCTCGCCTCTGCAACACGAATGTGGAATAAATTTTTTTCTGCTGCGATTCTCCATTTCGTTGGGTGTGTTCAGCTTAGCAAACATAGGTCAGTTGTTTTGACTCGCTAGCTTCCTCGCACTTTTATGCATTGCTTCTCACTTAGAAGATAGTTCTTTTTTCCACATACATGGTAAAGCGACCATGGTTTCTCCTCACATCAGAATCGCACTTGTGCACAATGTGTCACCTCTCGACAGACTTCTGTTTTTGTAATATACATATGTTCAAGATCTCCTTTTCTGCGGGTTCATTTTGGTACCTTGGTGTGTTCTGTAAATGTCTGTCCATATCCCACGCACGGGGTGTTTGTTTTTATTCGCATCACACCAGCGCTCATTTGACAGGTGGGTTACGTTAATTTTCGCAAATTAACCCATCCGTATAGTTACAAACATCTCCGACATTTCCTGACGCATGTGTCTGTAACTACGGACCGATTAATTAGCAAAAATTCACATAACCCACCTGCCAAATGAGCGCTACTCTGTTGCGAATAAAAATGAACATCCTGTATAAAAAGCCGCGCATTGGCGTACCCCTTACGGGCAGGTACTGGATTGAAGGCCGTAACCTCTAATTAGTGGGTTTCCTTGTAACTTTTATAAAAGGGGTCGCTCAGAGGGTACCTGGTAGCTTCTGAAATAGAGGGTAAAATATTGCGATTTTTTACCCTTTACTAAAGGGTACGGAGTTAAGAGTGTATCTTCACGGCTATGTTGTCGTCGCTGCTTTCGGTACGGAGGTATACGACGGCTCCGTTGGCACGAATGCTTGCATCACAGAAGCAGTGTACGGACAACATTGATGTCGGTTCATCGGGCATCAGAGCCCTCGGTACGCATATTTTGAATATGTCAGGCACCGCATTGATCCACCGTGACCATTCGACAGCAATTTCATCCGGCAAGGGATCATCCCACCTGACGCCTTGCTCCCACACCTGCTGGAAGATGTTTGCCTTGATAGTGAATGGAGCAAGCAAGCTGAATGCCTCAAATATCCTCGCAGTTGCTTGCAGCAATGACCGTTTTGTATCTCTCGTCAGTAGCAAAAATGCCTCAAGAGACTCCGCAGAAACCTGAAGAGTATCTTCCGTCGTGTCCCAACAGAGTCCAATAACTTTAACCGATTCTTGCTGGTTGGCCGCACGAAGTGGGTCTTCCTTGCTATCTCTGAATACTTCCTGCAGTTATGATGAATTCGTTGTCCACTTCCTTAAGTTCATCCCAGCCGCCGTTAGTATCTCGTTTGCCTCGTTGAAGAGACGTTCGGCTTCAGGTGGTGTAACCACACTCGTCACAAGGTCGTCCACATAGAAGCTTTCACCGAGTACCTGTGTTAGAGAAGGGTACCATGTGGACATGCTTTCAAAGTGGAAACTAAGCGTCGCTGCCATAAGAAAGCGGCTCGATGCTGCTCCGAAAGGGAATCTAGTCATCCTCCAAACTTCGATTCCTGGCAGTGGTTCGTTGCGCTTGGGTCGTGTATCATGCCACAGGAATCTGAATGCATCACGGTGAGTTTCGTCCAAACAAATTTGAAGAAATGCTTTCTCGATGTCTGCAGCGAGTGCTATACTGCTTTTCCGGAACCCGATAAGCATAGCCAGCAACTTCCATGACTGCTAGCAGGTCAAGTTTCGCTTGAAGCACACCTCTGCAGTCCGATGAAGCCGGTCTTTCCAGCGGTTGCCGTATCTCATCCATGAGCTTCGTAGCTGCCGTTCGTATCGTTCCGTGTTTCCGTTTCAGTCGGTCCATGTCTGGATATCTCTCTGTCAACTCCCTGACTTTCTCGTTGATCGGTCGTTAACGTTAACCCTTCCGGGGTTTCGGCACCAAAAATAATATAGCAGAGTCGAAAAGGAGAAACTCGATGCGCTGATGGAACGACACAAAAACATAAAAGGTAAAAGACGAAAAAACATATCTCTCACACACAACTTCGTCCTTTTTCTCACAACCCTCACTTCTTTGACATCCCCTAGAGAGTCACCAAAATGAGAGCAAAAGGTTTCTAACACCCTTGCTGAAACATGTGGTATCTTACTTTCCAACTGACGAGTGTTCTGTTTTACAGGGCTGAACACTACAGTACCGTGCCCAGCTGCGCTTGATTATCTGACTGTAAGTATTGACTTACCAGATTTTTGTTCGGAACAAGTGTCATTCGCCGAATAACCATCCATTTAAAGGGGCCGTAAACAGGTACAGAAGGTGCACATTTCTTTGTGTTATATTATTGAAACTTATGCAGTGAAAACTCCTTGCAATTACTAACGCTCAAAAACAAAAGGCGCTTGCATACGGATGAGATATTCACTGCACTCTTTCGCATTTTAGCTCCGCCCCGCGCTCTAACTTTACGTCATTTTGACGTAGCGCTTTCCTCACCAATTATGATCGAGTGTTCAGCGTATTATTTTATTTCAAATGCGGAATTGGACTAGATAAACGTGAATCCTCTTCTATTCAAAATCTAAACAGTTGCAGCCTCAAACTGAAAAAGAAATGCGTTTAATTTAGGTATCATACGCGCACTACGTTTTCTGGGCAGTAGCACGCAGCACACCACGAGCGCGAATGAATATCCGGGACTACAGTTCCGGAATCTTAGGTAGGTGCGCGACGGAACATCTTCGTCATCTTCGAATGGTTCCGACAACTGGGTTGCCGTACTTTGGTTTGAGCCACACGGGATCGCGTCACCAGCTCGCGTGGTACAGTGGATAGCGTGCTGGCCATGTCACGTCGTGACTGGGAGGAACCCGGGTTCGAATCGCGTCATGTAATAGCAGCCCATCTGTTGACGTTTGCGCCAGCCGGAGATGTTGAAGATGTCATGACGTTGAATTTCGGAACCACGGAGCGCAAAACGTCGTTTCATACAAACAAACTGAGCGCTCCGACTCACAGCTGATAACGAAGTATGTTTATTGGCTGGTAATTTGAAACGTCATGTGCGCAGTTCGGCCCTCCGATTGGACGGCAAAACGCTACGTAGCCATGTGACGTATGCGTGGTGGAGAGAGGCTCGCTGGTTACTCATCTTTGAAAGCAGTTATATGGCGTCAATGAGCTGGCAAGAGCCGAACGAAATGTATATTTGGGTATTATGATCTGCGTTGTTTCGTGGGGTATCATTATTTCAGAAATGTTTGGTGGCCTGTTTACGGCCCCTTTAAACTAGACGGAAGGTAACAGTGCATACAGAATGGATGCCTAAGAAATTAAATTACAGGCTCTCTTGAAAGCCACGAAACTTTTGTTTCGTAGTTTTGAAAAAAAAAAAATAGCACACAGAGAAGGATATGCTTGTACGAAAGGAACCTCTAGCTAGTTAAGTAGCATGTTTTAGAGATTATGAACTCGCAAAATATGCGAGCGATAGGCGCGCTCCCTGGTGCAAGGAAAAGAAGAAACCCCACACTCTCATCCTTTCAATCATTGGTCGGGTCATCTAGGATAGAGTCCTCGTCACTCGTTGGAGGACTCGGCCAGCAAGTTCGGACGAAAGCATTGCAAAAGGGTCAGGGTGGCTTCAATGTCTACAGGTCCCATGGAAGCCGGCGATGTCCCTTCCTGTTGAAGCAGTCGGGTCTGCTTTAGAGATCTAGCCCTATGGGTGGCGGTGTGAATCTCTAGAATCCCACAGATATAGCAGAGGCGCGCCAATTCTTTTGGTGTGTAAGATGCGGTGTCTACTCGGCGGGATGTCTCCCCTCGAGGGTGAGACCACGGAAAGGCTCGACTACGGAGTCCCAGGGGGTTCCCCGCAATAGAGGGGAGCGATCTTCCCATCGCCCCGTTGAAACGAAGCTGACTGTAACCACAGTAATGGTGCCGGCAAACACAGTCCATGTTGCCAAATGGTGAACCGTGTTGAAGAACCGCGGGAGGAAGAGGCTGCTTGCTGCAGCGGGCGGCCCGGGTTACGTCCACGGGTTCCGTCAGGTGGAATAGGCCTTTCGGGTCGCCTTCCACACATCCTGCTAAGGAAAGAAGGGTAAAGACGTTACCTCAAGCACTTGCGTGGGCGAAGGTTATAGCGTGTAGCCCCGGAAACCACGCCGTGGGCAATAGTTCCTTTGGCGTCGGAGGATCGCCGACCGGCCTTAGATGGACGTGAGGGAGAGCAGCCTTGGGATGCTGGATATGGGTCCGCCTCCCACCTGCCGTTGTCCGAGATGCGCTGGCTAAAGTCCTTGAGGTCTTGTACGTGGATGGAGACCGCTTCGTCTTTAACACTGCGACGCTTGAGTCTGTAAGTGACCGGTGTTAGCTGCGCGTTTACTCGGTAAAGAACGTCCCACCGATCAGCGAGGGATGCAGCAAAGCCTTTCGCTGCATCGCTAAGGGGATGTGTTCGTCTTTAAACCAGGTATCCTGCGCGGTAAGTTCCTTGCGGTCGACCATTGTTCTACTGCAGAGACTTCTCCAGTCTTGCGACCTCAAGACTCACTCATGCCAGACGAATGGCAGTATAAATCCCATCGCGAAGATCATTAGTACACTTTGCGTACGAACAACAGGGCTGTGCGTGCCGTGTTCGCAATGTGGGGGAACACAATTTGCCGTCCGAAATTCAAATAAGCCGGGATATGTCGTGCTGACATATTTTCCGTCGTAGGTGAGGCAAAGCCAAGCTCTGTAAGACTGTCTTGCTAATGTTTATGCCGTTCGGTAAAATATACCAACATCATTTTGATGTTGCGATTATGTTCGATTATGACGCGCTCAGTTATGACGCGCTGAGTTATGTTCGCCTGAGGGTGATAAGGGAACGTCCTTACCTGACGTATGCTCAACGCAGTGCAGCTATTGACAAACACTATACTTCTGGAGTATGAGGCGTTATCGGTGATGAGCTGGTCCAACAATCCAAAAAAAGAAAAAAAAAAACAGGGAAGGATAATGGACGTATTTTTGTTACCGTTGCCATTGTCGTTACTGCTGTACTTTCGTTTCCGTTATCCGTTTGTGATACCAGCTTTCATAATTTAGCTAATTTCGTTTCCATTACGTTTCCTTGACTGTTTCGCAGACTTGTGCCCGTTACCAAAAAAAGGAACTAAATAGCGTTACCCGTTACTTCAGAAAAAGTAACTAAATACGTTACTCGTTACCAACATACAAAAGTAACAGTTCCCGTTACTCACAGGTAACGAGTTACTTTTACGTTACAGCTGCATATTTAAATGAGCCAACAAACATGCCGTCACATGCCTTCAACTCTTTATTAATGAGGGATTACACTTCAGAAAAAGCTGATACTCGAAATTTGTCGTCCGTCCTTCGTGTTCCGTGTCCCTCGGCCCCTTAACTTCCTAACTGATAGTCTATATCAGTTTGCCTTGACCTTCTCTCTTTTTCCGAAGTGGGGGTGATCGGAAAATCTGAAAACACAAGAAAAAAAAACACCGGTTTTCGTGCCACCGATCACTAACGGTTCCCCAAAACAGACGAGGGGCTGCGTCATAATTAGGGCACTCAGAAGCTTAGCAAAGACAAGAAAAGGGTAGAGGTCGAAACAAGTTTTTTGTAGCGATAGCACAATTGGTGCCGATTCTTGGGAAGGAGTGATGGTCGGAGATTACGAAAACAAGAGAAAAGACAACAACACATCCAGAGAGGGACTGCAATAATACGTGGTCGTGGGTAACGGAGGTCAAATCTGCACGCATTGCGCCACATGGAGTGCCGAAATGTGCTCCCCCGCGCAGAAGAAAAGTAACGAGTAACGTCAGTAACGAGTTACCAATTTTTGTAACTGATTCCGTTACTATTACAATTTTTTTAAAAAAGTAACTGAATCGTTACTTCGTTACCAATAAAAGTAACCGAGTTAGGCACAACTCTGTGCTTCCGGTAGTGGAACGGCTGTTACACAGCTGCGGCGGGGGACAGCCCGTCCAGCTCTGTCAACACCCTGTTTTGTCCAAGTGCTGCTTCGGTGCCACACGTACACATTACACAAGCAATTGTACGTCGTTGGGATGCGCACATCTTGCAAGATCTTTAAAGAAGTGTAAGGACATGTCTTCAGTCAGTCTTCTGTCTTCAGTCACTCTGACTCCAGGAACCCAAGATGGGCTAACTTTCATCCAATGTCGCATTCGTAGTGGGACGCTCAGAGTAGCAAACAATGCTGGCATAGCCACGGTGAAATGAAGAAAGTAAACAAAAAAAAATGGTATGCCGTCATCCTAGTGCTATGGTGGAGTAGAGTGCGTGGAGTATATGTTGTGTAAGTCTCATGTCTTCGTGTCATGTAGGTAGCTATAATGACACGAGTAGGTAAGCCAGTGATGCACCCTCGATATCCAATATTGCGCTTTGTTTCCATGCTGTCGTGTAGTGTTTAGAGCATTACAGGGAATGGGGTCATCAAAATACAAAAATAAAATGAAAAGTCACTGTTTTTTTACTGTTTCCGTTTCCATCGAACAATAGGTGGCTGTGGCCTCGGGAAAAAAAAAGCTACAACAAAGTAGCTTGAGGGCATCCGGGGGCCGCACTGACACTAGGTCTGACACTAGGGAGCACTATAATTAAGGCGCAGAAGTACAGTAAAGATAAATGCACAAGAATCTAACACACAATAGCCTATGCTACATGTTCTCATTACTTTCTGTAATAGGTAGAAATATGACACAGGAAAATAGTGAAAAGAAAAATGATAAAATAAAAGCACTCAATACAGCTCACTAAGTAAAGGAAAAATCATGCAAAATTTACTGCAGTACCCATACACTTTCTGTAGTAAATAGAAACAGGAGAACAGTGAAAAGAAAAAAAATATAAAATAGAAGTACTCAATACAGCTCACTAAGTAAAAGAAAAATCACACAACATTTACTACAATTTTTTATAATCAAATTTAAGAATTAATTTAATTTATTTATTTAATTAGGAATTTAATTATATAAAAAAAAATACAATGACATCGTAACTGTTTACGCTTGCATGTTTTCAACCCGGTATAGCCGGAGACGCCTGTTAGTGATGTTTCTGAACTCCTGGTTTACAAAGATTTCCTCATGCTTGTTTAGGAGGAACGGCATCTGGTGGCGTAGCATGTGTGACCCATATTGTGTTCGGCAACGCGGTACCTTCCAGGTTTCCCTGGCACGGGTTTGAAGGGCCTTACTATTTTTCTTCAGTTGTGACATAGCGTATAGCTGACGAAGAAGTTGATCGTCAGAGAGTTTTAGCAGGGTAATGGTCCTTTAACTGATGCGATGTCTAGTCGTCGTAACAGCGGCTCTGAGTGTGCAAGGAAGGTTTTATTGGAAATAGCACGTACCGCCTTCTTTTGAATTCTAGACTATATATCCTTATTAGTTTTGGCTGTGGTTAGTTGAAATGTCATCGCACAACAGTAATATCCATTACCAGACTTCAATACCGGATGATAATTTTTGCTTCCGTTTCTGTTTCCGGTAATGGAGGACAGTGGTATACGTTTCCTTCATCGTTACCATCTCCAATTTCGGTAATATACCGTTTCTGTTTGCGTCACCGTCACCCTTCGCTGAAAAAAAAAAAAAACGCACAGCAGTCTGCCCCAGATCCGAGCTGACACCAGCTTCCGCAGCGGGTAAAGCTCAACCAACTTTGGGAAGTGATCTGTAACAACTAACATATACTGGGTACCGCTGGGACTTCTGGAATAAGGACCCATTAAGGGCAACCTCCATGGAGCGAATTTTTGCAACGAAGTTCGCGCGGCAGACTGCCACGCGCGTTCCGCCGCCAGTTGTTCGCCGGCATCAGCTCCATGGAGCGAAAAACCAGCGGACGGCGTCGGGAAGTCATGCTGTGATGTCACTGTTGCCAGGGTATAAGGTGAAAGCTTAATGAAATCAGTTGCTCGAAAAAGTGCATTTAATGTCACAAATTTTGCAACTAAATCCAACAACTGTCTGAAAAGATGCGCCCAGTAACGTAGCGAAAGGCATATTCACTACTGCGAAAGGAAAACATGTTTCTTGGCAGAGAATGCCTCACGTTCTAACGATGCAGTTGACGAAACAGCGAGCAGACGACAGCATCCAGTTGCAAGAAGAGGACGATGACGATGATTCACGAGAGCAGACGACCACGTGCAGGCGATCTGGCGTAGATTCGTAGCGGAAGAGCACTTTGATTGGTTCATCTGCAGTTGACGCTTCCGGAATCGCGGACGCTGGGCGAAAATATCTGGCATGGGCAGATCGGCGGCGGACGCTCACATTTTTGACGCGTCGCCCAGGGCGTCTGACGCTGAGCGAAGTTCGCAGCTTTTTCGCTGTACATTCGCTCCATGGAGGTTGTCCTTTACGTCACATACGACTATCTGCCAAGGTTTCTGGCTTACACTCGGTTGCAGCATGCCGGGAGGCTGCCACGCCGTTTAGACTTTTGACATCTCAGCTGCGTGTCCACCGCAACACATCCTGTCTCATGCCTGGCCAAGTCGCGATTCGACACAAGTAAGAGTAAGTCTTGCTGCCGCTACCGTGACCCGACAATGAAGAATCATGGAAGTATTTGGGGAATAACTTACGAAACTTCCTTGGAACTGTCATCCAGCGGGACCGACATCAACGTGACGTATTTATCTAAGCGAACCAGAGGGCTGCGCTGGCTGGGAGCAGTCGACCGTGTTGTTATTGTCTCCAAGTTCGTCTGCTCTGCTTTCGACACTCGCGAATAATGGGAAATTCGCTGACAATTATTTCATGTCTGGAAGCTCCGAAGTGATCATGTCAGGCGGTGCATGTTGTTACGGTCATGGTTATATGAAGACACCCACAGCTAACCCAGAGGTGAAAGATGAAAGTCACTGAAAAGGTTAGCCAGCTGTAGGACTCGAACCTACATCTTCTGGATTACCGGTCCAGGGCTCTATCAATTGAGCTAAGCTAACACGCCTGCTCAGCGACTTCCAGGGTGCGTCATCTGAAGGGACAAACCAGTCACTCTCAGTCTCTCTCTCTCTCTCTCTCTCTCTCTCTCTCACTCATCCTCCTTTCACTCTTACATTTTTGCACACTCATACACACATTCATACGACAGGGATCCACGCAAGCGGCAAATGTTGAACATGAGAAAACTGATGTTCCGAGGCTGGAACAACATAGAAGGGACCTTGTATATGATTGTCCCTTCTATGTTGTTCCAGCCTCAGGACATCAGTTCTCTCATAACCCAGAGGTGTTTCACGAGCCGAGGGACCGCGAGACGAAGCGAAAGCGAGAAGATGCAATTTCCTGTGCAAACCCTGACCTACGAGAAAAACTACGCGTCTGTTATTCGCGTTTTCCGGACGACGTCTACAGGTCCACTGACATTACGCGAATGCGCGTAGGAATTCCAGTAAAGAGGAAAGCGTTTGAGTTGACGCCGCGCCGATATCCACTGAACAAAGGCAACTACTCAACATGCCATTGCCCGCGGTAAGTGACATTTCTTTCGCAGCCGCAATGGGCTATAATGATTTGAAGATATGGTGCTACGACGATGCTTTCACGAAATTCGTGTGTTCCAGCTAGGATGCACGGCCCGTCGTAAAACAATAAAATGAGCAGGGGTCAGCCACAAACCATGCGAGAAAGATATACAGGGTGTCCACGCTAAGCGTGAACATATTTTTTAAAAATATATATTACACTTTTTCCAAGATGAAATCAATTGGAAAATATAGCATATGCTAAAGGGCACTCCCTAGCAGGGCATTAGCAAAGTCCAAAGGCAATGTCTTAATTAACTTTCATTAATTAACTTTTTAATTATAAGAGCTACAAAGTTGTCCCAATGAGAACATCTGTTCCTTTCGGTCACCTGATATCGTAGCCGTTGTCAGAACAAAAATCCGTTCGATAGATCGCCCGCAAAAATTACTGAAGGAACGCCATTTTTTTCTGTATTTTGTTCTGTATTTTCTTCGCTTCTTAGAAGACGCGTCTTTCTTTCACCCCCAATATGAGAGGGAGAAAGAGCACACTATCGCCTCTCGCATCCTGGAAAAAGATTAAAAGGAAACAGAAAATGCAACCCAAGATAAGGCCAGTTCCGAGTCACCCGATACATTTGTTTTTGTTTTGTTTCCGCATGTTAAAGCTCATCTTCGACGCATGAGGCACTCTGCTCCTTCCCCCTCTCCCGTTGGGGATGAAGGAAATACGCGTCTTCTAAGAAGCGCAATGAACAAAATAAAGAAAAGAATGGCGTTCCTTCACGATTTTTTTGCGGGCGATCTATCCAACGGATTTTTGTTCTGAAAACGGCTACGATATCATGTGACCGAAAGGAACAGATGTTCTCATTGGGACAACTTTGTAGCTTTTATAATTAAAAAGATTATTAATGAAAGTTAATTAAGACATTGCCTTTGGACTTTGCTAATGCCCTGCTAGGGAGTGCCCTTCAGCATATGCTATATTGCAATTGATTTCATCTTGGAAAAAGTGTTATATCTATTTTTAAAAAATCTGTTCACACTTAGAGTGAACACCCTGTATAGCTATTCCAACCTGCGCACTCAGTAGTACTGCATGACGCTTTTGCAGTTAGGAGTTGCGTGAAACGTAAAATGCTGTATGTGCGCACTTGGAACCAACCCACTGGTTCAAATGGGTGCAGAATAAGTTGATTAATTTCAGCTCGGGGCATTTGATATTATTTATCGAATAAAATCAGTTGATCAGATTAGAGGTAACTTTTTCCACAATAAAAAGTGCTTCAAATTGAATGGCGTTCCATCTATGGCACAGAGCATAAATAGTACTACCTTATTAGTATGAAATAATATTTCTTGTTCAGAGTAATTTTGGATTATCACTGCCTAAAACAGTAGACTGCATAAGGCAACATCTCCGCTGTAGAATGTGACTCATCCAAATAGTTTTATAGTGTCATTTTATCATGAATTGATGCCACATTACGATACAGTTACACTGTTCAGAAACCCACAACTGTTTGCAACCTTGCCTTGCAGTACTCAGATCCCCTTCCTGATGCCAAATAGGGCAAGCCTCCCACCTTCTAGCACCCTCCAACATAGTGTCAGTCGTTCTTGGAGTATGCAGAGCTAAAAGTGTGCCGCTGGCATCCTTTGGCGATATCAGCTGTTCCACACCAGCACCTCGAGATCCTGATCAGAGATCCTGATGATCGAGTCAAATAAGTCAACGTGGTATGGTGAAGCATATGTTGTAGAAGCATAATTATTTGGCGATACTACTGCTGATATTTGAAGGGAATTGCCTCAGGACGAGAGCCGCTAATATTTCGAACAGCGGCTGTTCTTCTTCTGGGCACCATCCTTATCATTGGCATGGTATTTAAAGGGTTAGGTAACCCTTTATATACCATGCCAATGATCCGGACGGTGCCTAGGAGAAATATCAGCGGCTCTCGTCTTGAGACAATTCCCTTTTTACTTCCTTAAACTGGTTCGCTGGATTTCTACCAGTCAACGTACTGCTGATGTTGTGCTGATGTTGTATTATTTCGGAAAGGGGAAGCTCAGATCCTGAGGGTCAGTCGGGCTGCACCAAGGGAGATTAATTTGCCTTTGTCATGCTATACATGTCACATCACTGTGGCATGTACAGCATGACAAAAACAAATTAATCTCCCTTGGTACAGCCTGGCTGACCCTCAGGATCTGAGCTTCCCCCTTTCCGAAACAACAGGGAGCTCAGATTCTGAAAACCAAGTTTAAGTCCTGTGCTGGCAGATCTCATAGCTGAATACACTTTGTCTAGTGAGGGGTACAAAAAGCAGTTACAGTCACAGCCTCGCGAAATCTCGTGTGCATGTGATGTAGGCCATACTTTCCACAGTATGCCCATAAGCTATACAGATGCTCGTGTACATTTTAGATTAAATCCAAAAGAATGCTTGTATCTCATGGCGGTGCAATAGTAAAATTTTGAGTTTTCTCACGCAAAAGTAAAATGCAGTTGGCAATAGTGAAATAGATACAATTACATTATCTGGCGCAGCGATTCAGCGTAACCTCTCTGCATCCAACCATCATATCTGCCGTGCAGTAATATTTTGAGAGCTGATGAACTAGATTTTGTTTCCTTCTTAAGTCGAACAAGACTATAGAACCCTTGTTGAAGGGCCCATCTAGCGCCAACATTAATACTCACGTCATAATAACAACAAGAGGCACATGGCTGAAAGCAACAACTGCCTGCAGTTGCGGCATCCAAAGCACATGGTCAAGCCTGCCCTGGGTAGAAAATAGGTCACTGGGAAGCACCCTCCTGTGCTCAGCCATTCTCTTTTAGGGCATGAATGTTGCAAAGGCGCTTCGCATGTTTGACATATGAAAGTGTCTACCCTGACGAAATCACATGCGGTACTTAAATGCACAAAGCAGCATTTCTTATTTCTTGCCGTGAATGACATGAGTGCATTAATGTGGTACAACTTTGGACAGTACAGGTCTCCTGCTAGTAACTGTTTCTATTTCCTTCATGTAATTAAGACTTAAGCACACTGAGAGCTGAAACTTTGATGCTGTCTTATGTGTCTTTTGTTGAGGTGTTGTCGTATTCTGCACAGGGCTTGTAATTCTAATTCTCCTATCATATTTGTTTAAATACTGTGGTAATGATGAGGACAGTGCACAGAAGGACAACAGTCAAAATATTGGTATAGCTGTCCTCCAGAGGCGCCTTCCTTCACATTTCCCAACCAATTCGCTGTATTTTTTACCAGTTTACATTTATGGACAAAGATGTCCAAAGTAGCATCAGGGAGAAATTGTTTCATAAACTACTTGTTATTGCGGACATATTTTGTGTTAGTTAGTTGCTGTTTAGTTTGCCTCTCACTTGTACTGCTGTTGCATTTCAGGGACGCGTTAGGTTGACCCTCAGCTGTGCACATCTGAGCCCATGCACCTTGGACCTCCTGGCTACGCTGCTAGCTCTTGGTGAATTAACCCATCCCACAAGCAAATGGGGACTCGGGGCCCTGCACCTGAATGCATCACTGTGAAGTTGAACATGGTGGAGAACCCACAGGGACAAGTACAACAAACACATAGCGTTCAACTAGCATCTGGTTTATTTGGACAAACCCCCCTGGTCCAAATAAATCTGTTATAGCTGAACGCTCTGTATTTGTTGTCCTTGTCCCTGTCCATTCTCCAATATGTTAAGTCCAAACAGACATGATCTATTGTTGCACTGTAAAGTTTTCAAGATAAAGCAAAACTGCAGTCATGCTTTGCTTATCCTTTTATTGTGCAGTTCAATGTACATCTACACCACATTACAGAGCTGAAACAAGACATGGGCAGCAGGGATGAGACAGGTCTCAATGTCATGCTGCCTGACATGCGTTCAACTGGACTGATCGGAAAGATTTACTTGCAGGCTGTTAGTTTACAACACGAGATTGTTGTGGAGCAAAAGGATGCAAAGAGCAGCAATTTATATGAGAGAAACCTGCATAAAATGGAATAAGTGTGCGAACGCATGTACACTCACATGATTTCCATGTCCTACGAATACAGGCAGTCATCTTTACCCAGCAAGAGACAGGGACACAAACATGCACAACAAGACTATCTACTTCACTATAGCAACTGCATAACAGACTACAACAAAGACATATCCTTTACTTGAAGAAAAATTTAAGAACACAGGCGCAAGACCTGGAAAATCTGGGATCTCTTCTGGAAAAACTATTGGCAGCTTCTTCTAGTAGTCTTTTACTTAGTTACCAGTAAAGCAGATTGTGCTGCTGTGCGTGTTCGTGTCCCTGTCTCTTCCTGTTCTCTTCCTGCATGCTCGCTCAGTACAAACTACTCCACTTCGCAAGTTTGCTCTTAATACAGACAAGTAGCAAAACTCATAGTGTCACCAATATACTGCATTTAAAAAAATGGTATCCATAGTAAGGTAAGTTATAACATGTAAATGGATTATGTTATCCTTCTGAATCTGTTAGTACCCTCATATGGCGATTGGACGAGCAACAGCACATCCAGGTAGCCCCAGATCCAGCTGATGAATCATAGACACCTGTGAGAAAAAAAGAATCCTTAAATCTGCTGAGTCAATTGAAAAGAGTAAAAGCACTAAAATATACCTTGTGCCATGAAGGACAACCAAGCTAAACTCTACACAGGATACAAACATGAAGCAACATATATACAAAGTATGCCACTAAAGTGTGTTTGGTGTGTGACCCTTCTTACTGTTTCTCCTATAGAGTTAACATCGAAGTCCAACATGCCCAACAAGATGTTTCACGTAATATAATAAGCAGGGTGGGACTGGTTCAAATGAGATGCTTTTCTGAATTCAGGCGATAAAAATTGGGGTGCCAGTTGTGGAGAAACATGCATTTCATGTGAAATACAGCACAGAAGGAAGAGATAGACGCAAGATTTGATACGGAATTTGTAGCGATGGCTGCGATATTTCTAGCTATGTAGCTATCGTTTCAAAGTGCCCCTCAAAGAAATTGAAAAAAAAAACATGTAACTGTACCTGTTGTCTGTTGGAGCAGGAAGTTGCAGCCCGTAGCATAGGTCGGGGAAAAAGAGGATGCTCCGTAATGCACTAGAGTAATGTGCTAGTGCAGAGCGTCGCTACCGGGCCCACTGCAGGGCAACACAGTACACGTTCGGCTCCTCTGATTGCAAAACCCGCAGAGGCAGCTGTTGGGCTGTTGTTTTTGAAGTGGGCGTCTGTCATGCATTGAATCGAGAAGCCGCTCGTAACTGACGAACGGCGTATGATCTTCGCGACCATTTTCGTCTCGATATCTCTAGTATTCAGTATCGTTCCAACGGATCCGTAGAATAAGGATCATTGTCCTCTATTACTGCATCACAGCTGTCCTGGCGAGGAAATCTCTGGGTAGCGACGACAAGTAACATTCGCTCGCGTCGGACATGTTGACATCCAAATGCCTTGCAGAGCTTGCAGACGACGGCGGATCAAAAGCGTCACGGTCCAGATTCTGGAGGCCGCGCCCTGATTGGTTCTTAGATAAATACGTTTACACACTTTTTGAGAGAGGGATTAGCGGAATACAACAACATCCGTCGTCTGCTCTTGTCGTGTATTCCATCGAATAACAGCCGAACAACACCACTATTTAGTGTGGGGTTTTCGATGGCATGTTCAGCAGTCCATAAGGAATAAAATGACACTAAAGTTTCGAAATCGCCCGAAACGGATGCGACTGTCACTTTAATGCGTCCCAACACTACTTTCAAATGAGAAACATGTTCCTCGAATGTACGTGAAAAAATTACTACGTCGTTCACGTACGCCATAGCGAAATTATATTTCGCATCGCCAACCACCTCGTCAGTAGTAATGGAATAATACAACTTAGCGAGTAATTTGATACCTCCCTGCTCTCTCACCCCCTGCCACCCCAATTTTGCGATTTCCACCCCCACCCAATTTTTATTTTTTTATTTTCGATTTTTTCACTTAAAATCGGTCATACACGCATAAGAATGCGATAATAGAGCGTAGAATATAATTTTCAATTAATAAATTCAATTACTATTCATTCCAACGAGAGAGAGAGGAGGGAAATATCAAATTATCATTAAGTTGTATTTTTCTATAATGACACACATGAAAAGAAGCGCACATATGCATAAATACACTTTCTAAACTCATTTAATAATTCAAGTAATTACTATAAATATTCAATTGATTAATGTGTCAGTCCAGGATCGGCAACAGCATCAGCCCATGGGCGCCGCTATTTGCAAAGCGTCACACCAGGCAGGTCGGAAAGCATCACGTCAGGTGGCAGCACCGCTGTCATCATGGGGACTTCCGTGGAATGCAGAAAAAAACAAAAGAAAAAAGTGCTAACCAGGGGAAAACACGCGCGAAAACAGGCACAGACAAAATTTTCACCATCGCGACCATGTGCAGGCATCCACCGACGAGAATAGCAACAAGGGAATTGTGACAATGTTTGGGCATGCACGAACAAGAATAACAACAACAACAACAAGGGGAAGACTTTCTGCTAATCGCAACAAGGTAAATCGCAAAACATACACTACTCCAATACACGCTGGCCATGTACCAGTAATTCCAGTTAGGGGGTAGGTAAAGGCGGCAACAGAAGAAGAAGTATTAGAACTACAACTCACCGACATCGAAGCATATCTGTATGCACACACCGCCCTCTACCTTCTTTACATGACTAAGGAGTTCACCATCACATCGACGGTCACGATACGAGCGACGCGCCAGACGTCCGAACCCGACGAGAGGCAAACAGAAAACTGAATCTGGCGCCCTCTTCGCGGAGTATACGTCACACGCGCGCGCGCGCGCTCGCAGCGCCACCACGTCTGCCGTCGGACGTTTCGGTTTTGATCTCGTCGCCCTTCACGTCTCGCGCATGCGCTTCGAGCACGGTGGTGGTGCTGGTGGATTTGGTTTCGTTCTGACGCCCATTTCTTTACGTTTTTTTATTTGGAAGCACCGTATAAAGGGAGAGCGCGCTATCCGCGGTTATCATTCAAACCAATACTTGGAAAACACCATGTGTGGTTTATTCTCCTGCGTTTCTGTCGTCACCAGGAAAAGACAAAAAACAAAGAACTTCGCGTATTTATTCGCGGCATCGTGAAGGAAGCCTTTCAAGTACACCGCCTGGAATGGTTGCAAGAACATCAAGAAATGTGTCTGAACAAGATGAACAGGCTCGACCGCATCTTAGCGGCGGACAGACTGACGAGAAAGAAGTCCACCTTTAGTCTGGATAATCTGTATTGGGAACACAGTTCAGACCTAGAGGACGACGTCGACGTGTAAATAAGAGAGATGTATTTCTCTACGAGTCTCAGTCTCTTCTTTTTCTTCGCGCAAGGTGTGCACACGCGTCATGTCTACCCCCGAACCTTTTCGTTTCCGCCATCCTCTTCGTTGTATTTTAAGAGGCCCCTCCATGTGTGGTAAATCCACATTCGTAACGAACGTGTTGAGGAACCTGAACAACGTCGTGGACAAGCCTCCGCGCAACTATTCTACGTGCAGAAATATGGTTTGCCGAGCATGCACAACGTGGGATACATCGCGCACCACACTCATCGTTGTCGACCGATGCCAATTCCTTGAAGGAGGTGACCGATCTTTTCATTCGGGGTTCTCACCACGCCAACGCCTCGATATTCTTACTCGTACAAAACATATTTTTCAACAGTAGCCATTTTAGAACTATATCCTACAACGCCAGTTACGTCGTCTTGTGGCGCACCGTGCGCAGCGTCCACCAGATGGAACATTTCCGGCAACAGCTATTTGGTAGATAAAGATTGTAAGAGACCAAACCAGTCGGTCCGAGAGCATCCCCAAAACTGGAGAACGATTTATTCTCACGCGCCTCCGTCGTTCTCCTCCATGTAGGGCACTACAAAGATTAGAGTATTTTCTGGACCCATATAGATAAGTGATGTCTGCATGTGTCTTACGTTGTAAAAAATAATTGACGAGTTTGTAAACGGCGGAGTGCCTGATGGGCATGCCCGACACGGAGACACAACCCTCACGATCCCAGGAAATAAATTTTTTAATTCCGAGACGACCCTTTCCGCTTCCTCTTTGAGAGTCAACCTCGGGAGAGAGGAGCGAATAGTCAAAGTCATTTGTAGCGTCAGACGTCTTGTTTTTATTGTCGTAGGGATCGAATCCGAACTTCCTGAGTATGCAGTACAGTGCCTGCAGTATGAGTTTCACTTTGACGTCGTCACTCTCCTTCGAAGAAAGAATATTTCCGATGGAACCGGTCACTTCAATTCTCTTGGCCATTGTCGAAAAAGTTCAACACGGCGGAAAGCAGGACAGGAACCACCGACGAAAGAACGCCCTGCCCCCGCTGCTGAGACAGATAGCGCTTCAAACGTTGCGGATTCTTGTGAATCTTTTTGTATGCGAGCCGGCGTAAGAAGCGTTTGTGCTTCTAAAAATGCGCGAACGTGTCTGGAGCCAACGACACTTTTCGGTTCAATAGATTGAGACAAATTTCGGAGGGGTGTTTCATGTCGGAGGAGGAAGAACGTCTCAAGACGTTGCGACCGCGCGGAGGGGGTAAAGTGGAAAGTACTTTGAGTAAAGTGAGATGAGGACGGAGATTCATTTCGGAGCGTAGATATATTGACGTTCACCCGGAAAGATATTGCTACGCAACCTGTGGTCCTCGTGCATACAGTTGTGAAGATCCACGAGGAAATAAGCGTGGGGTGATGACATCACTTGTTTATATGGGTCCAGAAACTACTCCAATCTTTTTCTACCAAATAGCTGTTGCCGGAAATGTTCCATCTGGTGGACGCTGCGCACGGTGCGCCACAAGACGACGTAACTGGCGTTGTAGGATATAGTTCTAAAATGGCTACTGTTGAAAAATATGTTTTGTACGAGTAAGAATATCGAGGCGTTGGCGTGGTGAGAACCCCGAATGAAAAGATCAGTCACCTCCAAGGAATTGGCGTCGCTCGGCGATCGATCGTCGACGACGATGAGCGTGGCGCGCGATGGATCACACTCGCGAGGTAGCTTCTTGGCAAATTTTATGGAGTCCCCAAATTCGTCCTGCATGCTCGGCGAAGCATATTTCTGCACGTAGAATATTTGCGACGGAGGCTTGTCCACGACGTTGTTCAGGTTCCTCAACACGTTCGTTACAAATGTGGATTTACCGCACATGGAGGGCCACTTAAAATACAATGAAGAGGATGGCGGAAACGAAAAGGTTCGGGGGTAGACATGGCGCGTCTGCACACGTTGCGCGAAGAAAAAGAAGTGACTGAGACTCGTAGAGAAATACATCCCTTTTATTTACACGTCGACGTCGTCCTCTAGGTCCGAACTGCGTTTCCAATACAGATTAACCAGACCAAAGGTGGACTTCTTTCTTGTCAGTCTGTCCGCCGCTAAGATGCAGTCGAGCGTCTTCATCTTGTGCTGACACATTTCTTGACGTGCTTGCAACCATTCCAGGCGGTGGACTTGAAAGGCTTCCTCCGCGATGCCGCGAATAAATTCGCGAAGTTCTTTGTTTTTTGTCTTTTCCTGGCGACGACGAGAAACGCAGGAGAATAAACCACACATGGTGTTTTCCAAGTATTGGTCTGAATGATAACGCGCGGATAGCGCGCTTTCCCTCTATACGGCGCTTCTAAATAAAAAACGTAAAGAAATGGGCGTCAGAACGAAACCGAATTCACCAGCATCACCACCGCGCTCGAAGCGCATGCGCGAGACGTGAAGGGCGACGAGACCAAAACCGAAACGTCCGACGGCAGACGTGGTGGCGCTGCGAGCGCGCGCGCGCGTGTGTGAGGTATGCTCCGCGTAGAGGGCGCCAGATTCAGTTTTCTGTTTGCCTCTCGTCGGGTGCGGACGTCTGGCGCGTCGCTCCTATCGTGACCGTTGATGTGATGGTGTACTCTTTAGCCACATAAAGAAGGTGGAGGGTGGTGTGTGCATACAGATATGCTTCGATGTCGGTGAGTTGTCGTTTTAATACTTCTTCTGTTGACGCATTTACTCACCCCCTAACTGCGATTACTTGTCAGCGTGTATTGGAGTAGTGTATGTTTTGCGATTTACCTTGTTGCGATTAGCAGAAAGTCTTCCCCTTGTTGTTGTTGTTGTTATTCTTGTCCGTGCATGCCCAAACATGTTCGCAATTCCTTTGTTGCTATTCTCGTCGGTGGATGCCCGCACATGTTCGCGATGGTGAAAATCTTGTATGTGCCTGTTTTCGCGCGTGTTTTCCCCTCGTTTGCACTTTCTGTTTTGTTTTTTTCTGCATTCCACGGAAGTCACCATGATGACAGCGGTGCTGCCACCTGACGTGATGCTTTCCGACCTGCCTTGTGTGACCTTTTGCAAATGGCGGCGCCCATGGGCTGATGCTGTTGCTGATGCTGTTACCGATTCTGGACTGACACATTAATGAATTGAATATGTATAGTAATGACTTGAATTATTAAATGAGTTTAGAAAGTGTATTTATGCGTATGTGCGTTTCTTTTCATGTTTATCATTATAGAAAAATACAACTTAACGATAATTTGATATTTTCTTCCTCTCTCTCTCGTTGGAACGAATAGAAATTGAATTTATTAATTGAAAATTATATTCTACGCTCTATTATCGCATTCTTATGCGTGTATGAGCGATTTTAAGTGAAAAAATTGAAAATAAAAAATAAAAATTGGTGGGGGTGGAAATTGCAAAATTGGGGGTGGTAGGGGGTGAGACAGGGGGAAGGTATCAAATTACTCGTTAAGTTGTATTATTCAATTACTACTCGCGTCCATCACTCGCTGAAAACTAGCCAGGGAGTTAGGCAGCCCAAAGGGGAGCTGGAAAAATTCAGATAATCTCCTGTGGGTGGTATATGCTGTTTTCATCATCATCTGGTGCTATCGGAGTATGCGTCTATCCCAAACTGCACACCGAAGTTGTAAACACATGGGCTGATCCCAATGAGTACATGTTCGACCCTATTGAAGAAAAAGGGTACGAATCTCTTACCGTTACCTCGTTGAGTCGGGGGTAATCCACGTACAAACTTTCGGTTCCACCGTTTTTCGGCACAAGAACCCCCGGCAAAGCTCAACGGGCGCCGATCGTCGAGTTACGGAATCCTGGGTCTCGTCATCAGTCCAGTTCTGCTCCGTTTCCGGCACTCCATGAATGGGTAGAATCTGGTGCCGCTTGGGTGCTGTTAGCCTCTGCGACGTAAGTCCAGGACGAGCCCCATCCTTATAATGAAGTCGCGTCCCAGGATCAGCAGTCCTGTCAATCCGGGCAGGCAGACGAAGCGTTGCCTGTGCCGTTGTCCATCAAGGGTCAAGGTGAGGCGTACTCCGGTTGGTACCACTGCATCTGATGCGAGCCATAGGCTGGTGCCCGTTGTCCGAACTGAAATGTTCTGCTGCTGGCACCAGTCGTGGATAGTTTCACCCATCAGGGCTACCGCCGCTTCAGTGTACACCATCCCTGTATATGTCCTTACCTAGAACGCCCACCACGGTGATGTTCCATGTGGTCCAATAATGGTCCCATGTTCCATATGTCATACTGCGCTCGACACGCGTGCGGGACCGCGGCCACTACGTTATCAGACAAGATAGCAAGGTTAGAATCCTCTAGCCTCTTATCGATGTTTAAAGCAGCCAACGACAGAACGGAGTCATTCGCAATTACTGCCGCCCGCATCGCGGGTTTCACCGCGGTGCCTGACTGCGGTGTCCGGGGTTCGCTTGGGACAGTAACGACGAGGATGACCATGTTCGTCGCCACGTTCGGTTGAGTGCCAGCGTTGTTATCCGTGCGAGAGTCGCACCGGTTGTGCCGCGGCGTATGACGTGCATCACCGATTTTGCGCTCGCGCGGCTCTGCTCTGGCAGAACTCGGTCGTTTTTTTTTTTGCTCATGTGCAATGGGATCCAAGGAACAATGTACCGATCCTGCGCACGAACCGCCGTGCGCCCCAACAGCCCAGCGGAGATATAATTCCGCGTCGGCTGACTGTCTCGGCCCGTTCCATGTGCAGCTCGATTGCAGTGTTTCCTCTCGTCTAGGCGCTAGGCGGTACTGCATTTCCGCCAACAAATCTGCTTAGATGACACTGGCTCCCTTAGCAAGGTCATCGAGGGGAGAAAAGCTTCTACCTTGTGAATAAGGCTTAAAACGAGGGTGATATTGGCGAATAGCGCGGGCCACCTTGTCGCTTGCTTTCGCGTGCGGTTCAGCTCTGCGGTGCAGCTCTAGTGTTGTCCAATATAGTCTAAGGGACTCTCCTCCCCGTGTTGCGTTTGGGCCGTAAGTTCCTCACGCATTCACATTATTTAATGCGGGGCAAAAAGTCGTCCCGAAAGAGCCGCTTCAATTCAGCAATGGACAGAAATGGGGTTGTGACTAGCTCCTAGAAGCAGGTAAACTTATCAATGCAGCAGGAAGTATTCGGCACAGGACGTCGTCAGTTGCTCCAACGGCCGGTTGGATGAGCTTCCATGTTCGCAATTAAGTCTTCGGCGGACTTGGCGTCGCTGTAGTCTGAGAATGTCAGTACCGTCAGGTTCAGGCGTAGAGGGGTTTTGGAGGACGGCTGGGCGGCGGACGTGTTACTAGCAAGCTGCTTCGACAATAAAGCGCTGAGAGCAGTCATCTGCCTAAGCAGGCCCTCTGTTGCTACAGTAAATCATTTCACACTTTCATACGCTCAAAACCGTTGTATTCTTATGAAAACACCATTTTCGATCGCGCGGACTTAAGCAAAGCTTTCAAGAAGAGCATTACTAAGGGTGTAATGTCGAAGTACACCACTTTTTATCCAATGCGATCATTAAGGGTGCAAAGTGAGGTGTTGAAAGACGTGTTTACTAAACTACAAACAAAGTAAAAAAGAAAGGGCGACAGCGAGCGAGAGCACGAGCGGCAAGCGTTACAAACAACAGAGCAATGCACTGGTTCTCTGTACTTCCGGACGTGCGGCAAGACGTGTTGGCTATACGTGTTGGCCTCTACGCCAAATTGTGGGATTCCCGTCTCTTTAATCCAACGCTGCTGCACCAATCAACCCGTCTACCTTTTTTAAAATTACGTTTTAGCGCCGCGAAGCAACTCTGGTTATGAGCGGCGTACAGACGTGGAGAGATGGAGAGAGGACAGCAGGAAGGAGTGGGGGACAGGGAGTTAGTATGCGTCTTGAGCCGACTTCTGGGGGAGCTGCGCCGACGTTCGTCTGGAAACTCTTCGGAAAACCCACAGGAAACCTCAGAGCACACCCGGTGATAGGATTCGAACCTGTGTCACCTCCCAGTCTCGGCGTGGAAAGCGATCATCGAAACCACTATACCACCATACACGTCCTGCCGACGCCCAGGAACAGAGAGCACTCGCTGCAGAAACAAGACAAAGTATTTAATCAAGAGCACAACTTACATTTTTGTGCTAGAACCAAAAAGCTCGGGTTCAACAGCTCTTGACAAGCAAGATTCCTTTTCGTTTTCCAGCCGATATCACACTGCCGGTAATCGCGGCAACCAGCTCCTTATCACTCGAGCACGGCAGGCGCTCTTCCTTGCGCCGGGATAAGGCGAACCCCCACAAGGATAAGTGGCCCCTGGCGCGCCGGCAGTCGAGTTTGTCTCCAGCGTTAATCTTCTTCGGCGCTCCCCTAGGTCTGTCGATCGTTCTGTGCTGGACTACGGGGGCTTTTGGGGCTCATCTGGAGACGCCCTTACGTCTTATTGCCGTTTCCTTGGATTCTGATCATATTTTAGTTTCCTATATGCCGGCATGAATCAAATTTTGATATTTTAACGTTGCGAATTTTTAAATTTTTGGTTATTGCTGTTGAAGCCGGTATTGCTCGAGGTATAAGATCTCAAGCACTGTCGAACGACAGCCCGATCGGCGTCCCTGCTTCAAGCGTTCTCCCCAGACAACCACCAACGTTCCAGGGACATCCTGTGGACGTTCGTTTTGGGACATCTGGACATCCTAGGGATGTCCACAAAAATCCCTATGACATCTCGTGGACGTCAAATTTACTGCCAAAGTTGCATCCATAGATGTCCCAGGTCAGTCCAGTGGATGTCCTTACTGACGCTTCAAGGATGTTGTACGGTCATCCTAGCCCACCCTCACAAATGTGATTTACAGTGACTATCACGCTATGTATGTTGCCAAATTACATGCTGGCTCCACTGAACTACACCTAGGTTATTCGAGGAAGTATGCTCTAGTATTAGACTCCTTATATACACGAGCTCACTTATCCTGAAACAATGCACAGTTGCCGATCGGAATACTCCCAGACAATCATGTTTCTGTGTATAATGTTGTAATGTCTGCAATATATGTTTCGCAATATAACTGAAGACACACCAAGAGTCTTTAACGAATGTAGTCAAATTTATTCAGCAAACACATGACATCACATTCCTAGGAATGTCACTATACCCTTGTGACATACTTCTAAAACTTCATAGAAGTGAGTAAATATCACAGCTTGTGCTTACATGAAGAAATAAATAAATAAATAAAGTTCTTAGAGATTGTAATCATAAGGAGCAGTTCAATGAAGTAAATGTAACATAGTGCAGAATGAACTGTAGCTTGTTTATCACAGCTCGCTAAAACAAAAAAAAAGAAGTTGAAATTATGTGAGCATATAAGAACACATTTACAGATATACACTCTTAAAAAGGATCTTCGCCGCATAGCACGCTCCTAGCCAGCCATATTCTCACACGATATCGTTATCTGCCCTGATTTGTTGAAAACGGGAGGCGTACGCCTTTTTTGTGACACTTATGATGTTCGTAATTGTCACAGAAAAGGCGTACGCTTCCCGTTTTCAGCAAATCAGGGCAGATAACGATATCGTTCGAGATGATGGTTGGCTAGTAGCGTGCTACGCGGTGAAGTTCATTTCTAAGAGTGTAGGAAAATCACCACCCCATGACGGTACCCTACGTCATTTGCTTCTCTAAAACACTACTTCTCTCTTTTATTGGTACGTGTAACCATACTCCAAATCAAAAATTTCACACAAAAAAGCACAGTAGAAAGGCACACAGGGTGGACACTGTTGAGTTTCATTTTATGTTTGCCACGTCTTGGTAGACATATTCCCTTACGCTCTCGAAAAACATCTCTTCCTCGCGTAGCACGCTCTGCGCCAACCATTGCTACGAATGATAGGGTTGTCGCTTCTGATTCGATGACAGAGCGGTACGTACGCCTTTTTGTGTCAATTTGGATATATGATAATTGACACAAGAAGGCGTCCGCCCTCCTCTCTCTTGGAATTAGAGGCTAGCCCTATCGTTCGTGGCCATGGTTGGCGCAGAGCGTGTCATGTGGTGAAGTTCTGTCTTTAGAGTGTAACAAAGGAATTTTTCAAATCAACTTTTACGGTACAAACTTCGCTTGATAGTGCGCTCCCTTGCCTAGACAGGCTCCAACTGAATTTTGGCAAAAATTTCAATCCACTATTCACAGAATATCGGCTCAAAATATGATTACAATATTATATCAACAATAATTTGTCTTGAGCAGACTGAAGTAAATCTGACACAAGATTGTTACCAGCACACTCTTACCTCATAGCCTGCTAATCCCGAATGACAGCGTTCCCGCCCCTGACTTGTTGGAAACCGGAGGCGTGGCCTTTTTTGTATCAATTATGCAATTAATAAGTGGTACAAAAAAGGCGAACGCCTCCCGTTCCCACCAAGTCACGAGCCAGAACGACATCATTCGGGTTGATATGGCACTGATAACATATGCTTAATGTAAAGCATATATGCTATACACTCAACGGCCCACTTCCTCAAAGAGGTAAAAATATGCGGTTTTTCATTTACATTTGGCGTGAACATACCATGTACAGCCGGGCTCGACTCTCTTCTGCCTTGGAAATCACATTAAGTACTTTGTGTTTCAAACTGTTGAACAGTTCGGACTGTTCGGACGCCATTCATCATCTCACAATCAAGTTGTTGTTCAGTACTCTCTGACGTCGACGAATAAGTTTCCTCAATCTCATCGGCGACGGGTGGCTGACTGGAGGGACTGCTGAGAACACAATTCTCATCACTTTCAATCAACATGTACACAAAGGTCTTGATCTTGATCCCGTGAACAAGACGCACAACACTCCTGTTGCTCGCGTAGCGTATTCAGGGCGTCAGCCCAAATCGCATGGAGCCTTTTTTTTCCAGCCCGTATAGTGCCTTCATGTACACACACCTTTTACCCTTAACTTTCGGCATCACGGCAAATTCGTGCACATTTAATAAGCCCACCTTCAAACTTGCAACAGCACAACGGAAAGAGCCACTGGAGAAAGCACGCCGGCACAGGCGAGCGAATGATGATGATGAATGTGGGCGCTATTGTCGATATCCATGGCGCTTTCTGCCTTGGTCGCGGCGGTGCAGTTAGTGTAGCAGACGACGCTCAGCAGTGGACAGCAGGCAACATTTCTTGCTCTCGGATTCCAGCGAACCTAGCGTGTATTCAGATTTGATACCGTCGCAGTTATGTGCACATTAATTTATGGAGGTATTGAATAAATGAAGCTGGAGTAATATTTCTCGCACGACGGCAATCCAAACTGAACATAGCTGCTAATATTGGGCAACAAAAAGTTACATTATGTAATTTCAGGCATGTAGTTAATATTAGCTGTGACCAGAATGCACCCCACCTTAAAACTGTTAGCCTCGTTGTCAATTTCACGACACGTCCGAAAGATATATCTACAGGACATCCAGGGGACGTCCCTCTTGCAACGTCACCCCTGGATGAATGTAGGAAATTTATGGATATTTTTGGATATCCTTGGAATGTCAGCTGGACATCCATCGTGGATCTGGACGTTATGACAAAACATGGATGTCCTCAGGACGTTGATGGTTGTCTGGGGCCAGATAAGCTTCCCCAAGGTGAGCCTATCTCTACATTTTCGCCTCTCTCGCACGCTCCCGCCACACCCAGAGGTTGCGTCAACCGTCACAATGATCTTGTTAGGCAATCTTACAAGGTAATCTTACACCTGTAAGCTACCTGGATTGAGCTAGTTGTCTGCTCTCGGCATATTATTCACCGAGTTATCGCGTCATGAAATTCGGCATGATCTCGTTGCATCATAAATTTTGATCCGGCAACCACACACAGCTTACAGACGTTTTCAGGTCAAAAATCATCTACATTGCGAAATACTGTGACCCAGAGATGTCTTCTAAAGCTGTCTTGATGTCTCTCTCGTACTTATTTAGATAGGTGTCGCACATGAGAGGGGAGGCCGGTGCCAAGCTCTCACTTACTCTGTGCTGTCCGCACATTGAAAGTCTCGGACTGAGAAGATTTCTGAACAACTCATGCATGGCTATGAAGACGTTCTTGAAGCTGGTTAGCTGGCTAGTTAGTTATTTGAGCTCAACAGTAGGGCTACACGTAGCCGCACCTATATTCAGAAAGATGGCACTCCCATATGGTTTGCGGCCTCCACTATTCTCTGTGAAATGGACATAAATAAGTGCGACAACAGTACTAAGCACTGACCACATGTACCCGGAAACAAACAAAGCACCCTGCACGCCATGAATTAGCAATTACAGCTATTTAGGACCCCATACACAGTAATCAGCATCTTCCAGTGAGTCAGCACACTAATTGGGGAGCATCTAACACGTGTCCAGAGTGCTCTGCATGTTTCCTGATACTCGTGGTTATAAAAATAAAAAATAAATAGAAATAGAGAGCAGAGAAGCAGTTTTGTTGAAGATCAACGACGCCATCCTGAAAAAAGCAGTCCGGAACGGCCGCTGAGCATCGCTGGGTCGATGGCTACAGAAGCAGGTGACTAGCTAGTTGCAAGGCATCACACCAGGTGACCACTAGTTCTGGACATCCTGGGACGTCAGCTGGGACATCATCACGCATGTGGGCAGGCTAGGACAGCCCTGGACAAGCAAGGAGAAAAAAACTCATAATCGAGATAGAGGAATACAAACTGCTGTTAAAGCAAGAGTTAGATATGCTAACAAGGGACACCATCATTAGCTAACAAAAAAAGGACCACTCACACAACAAATCAGCACAACACCAGTCACGAGGAGCGCAGAACAATGTGTCCACTCCATCTGGCAACCAGGCACAGAACTGGATCATAATGTTTCTTTCTCCTCTATAAAGTCATGCATCTGCAACCCCTAGCAGTTACTTTTTGAATTCATTTCATGACAAAGTTATTATGAATCATGTCAGCACTACTCTTGTTCCCGAGGACAAGGTAGCTTTTGCGGAAGATAGAAAACGGCGGGTATGCCCGGAGAGGAACTATAATAACCAGCGCCCGACATGCACGGGCACGTCACTGCTAATCAGAAATAAAGCTTCGAAAAAGTTATCACATCCAAAAGAATTAGTTACACAAGGAATCAGCCAACTGTCAACCACAACAGCAGTCACGAGGAGCGCAGAACTAGACGTCCGTTCCATCCGACAGCCAGACACAGAAGTGAATCGTAATGCTTTTTTCCCATCTACAAAGTCATTCATCTGCCCTCCTCGTGTTTACTTTTTGAATTACCACAGTTGCTGCGTGGCACTAACATGGAATATTAAAAATAACATTTTTTGAATTAATTTTATGACAAAATTATTAAGAATCATGCCAGCGCTACTCTGGGTCCCGAGGCCATGACGGCTTTTGTGGAACATAGAAAATGACGGGGATGCCCGTACAGGAACAAGAACAAAAAGTGAAAAAGACACTCAGCAGCATCGAAGTATTTCCACGTTCGCTGCACTCTCTCATTGTAAATCCGCTCGACACAAAATCTACCAGAATCGTCGCACACCACCCACCAGTGACGAGCCGCACCTCCGTACCCTGTGAGAGGCAAAGTTTCCAAAGCAAAGGCTACACTTTTCCACTAATGGCCAACATGACTGCACGTCGCAAAACGCGCGCTTCGTCCATACCCGCGGTAGGCTAAGAGAGAAGTGAATTCTTGCACCCTCTGCGGGCCTTGCTCATTGGTCGTGACGTCATCCTATTGTCTCAAGGCTACACTGTTTTTTTTTTCAATAATGCCCAAGGCAACAGCTATGGACAAGGTCCACCTGAAACACTAGAGCAGTGGTATGATGTCATCACCCAGGCATGCAGCTGCATGGTTCAAGGACGGCTGCGCTCTAGACAGGGGACCTGTTATTTATGGAATCACTATCACGAGATTATTTCCCTTATTGTACTATAATGATTTCATAAGAAACAGAAAAACTTGCAGAAAAGCACAAAACGCCATGCATGAAAGGTGATCGTAGCAATGAAGCATTTCAATCCTAACGACCTGCTAAATGAATAGATAGTCCTACCAAAACCATTAAAGTACATAATAAATAAATACGAAGAGCTCAGTGAGGCATCTCCGTTCCATCCGAGACCTAGGCAGAGAACAGAATAATAATGCTTTGTTCCTCCTGAATAAAGCCACGCACATGTACCCCTTGCGGTTACTTTCTGAACTAATTTAATTGCAAAATTATTAAGAATCACGCCAGCACTACTCCCATTCAGTTCAAGGGCGTGACAGTACAAGTCGTCATCATGAAGACACGGCTTCAAGAAGAATGTTTCTTATCAAAATGCAAAAATACCGAACTAGATGGGAAAGGAAAGCAAGCACAGAGAAAGACTTGAACAAAGTGGAAATCACACTTTGCAGCATCAAACTATTTGTAAGCACACACACACACACACACTCCTCTTATTCAAAAACAGTCCTCAGCGTAAATCTGCTCACCAGAAAGTGCACAAAAATGTACATCATCGACCAGTGAGAATCAAACCTTGCGTTTCCTTATGCTACACGTTTTCTCCACTAACGACCAACGCAATGCTACAGACGCCTGAAACATGGAGCCACTGCATTACGTCATCACATCCTGTCTGAAGACACGCAGACCTGCGCTAGGCAGCGACAAAGACAAACCATCCTGTTATGTATTGAATCGCAAGATTACTTCATTTGTCCTACTCCAAATGATATTCACTCTTACATTAAAATAAAAAAAAACACAAAACACCATGCATGAAATCTGATCGTAGTGATTAAGCATTTGCACCCCAAAGATTTATCAGAAAACATTTTTGCTACTTTCAGTCATTTGAATGGCAACACCAGTAAAATCCTCACTCATTATGAGAACTGCTACCAGTGCTCTTTAAAATAATGATCGGTACCCTGGAACACTCAATATTATCACTAGGCTTATGTAATGCATGGCACACAATCTTTTCCATGCCCATATATCTCATTGTCTGAGGCTACACCTGCAAGACTGCGAAGAAAAAGTCGGGAAAGCCTGGGGGCAAAGTTCCATTCGCGCCCGACGAAGGACTAGACAGAATGCCGTTACGGGAACAGATGTATGATGTGATTGAATTCCGTGAATATTAATAATTTTCACTCTTGCGTCGCAGCATAGAAAAACTATAACAAGAACCCCTAAACTACTCCTACTAAGCTCAACTATAATTTTGGGAGCCTTAAAATTCTACTGATTATGGAAACTGCTCTATAATTGTGCTATTACTTACTATCAATGAAGTGCTCCAAGTTTATCTCACTTCCTATTTTAGGCTACCACATGCTGTCTTTCAGTGAATCGGACGCACACCCAAAATAATTAATTTACACTGAGGGTGGCGTGCTTCATAGGAATTTCCACCCTGCGCTCAGATACCAACGTTTCTGCTCAAATACCCATAATGACAAACAGCTTACTTCATCCACTGTGCTTGCAGGAGGAACATCATACTGCAAAATTTTGGGACGCAAAAGACAAGGACTGAAGGGGGCGCACAAACACGAGCGTCGCACGAGGAAAGTGAATACACAAGCAACAACATCTATTAAACACACAAACGCACTTCACCTGATAATACACTACTCAGCTGTTCGAAGCGGATTCCTTTTGCGTAAAACCAGTGAAAGAAGTAAAGAGCAGTGAAAAACTACACACACTTTTGCTCGAATAGCTGCATACCGTGAAGCATACGCTGATAAACTGTGAAATACACATCCATTTCTGCTATGACAAAATTATTGCATAATGCTACATACACAATCACATTGTCCCTGTGTAAAGAAAGCAAAAAAAAAGGTACACAAATTCCTACACGAACTGCTAAACAAGTCCAGACATGCGACAGCGCATATAAATCACAGGGGAAAGGCTTAAGACAGATCGCTCAGGCCTAATCGCAGCATCACCAGACATTGCGACGAAACTCAACGTCTAACACAAGATGACAGCAACAAGATACTAGCGGTAGGTAAACATTGCAACAAGAAAGGTACAGCTAATCAATTCCAGACTTGTAACATCGCATACAAAAGCGCTGTTCATCGGGGAAAAGGCTTAAGCCTGCGACGGAAAATCATTGAACGTACACAAGTATTTCCATAAACTACACGTGGATCGCTATTTCCTGCTTGGAAAACTATACACAGGTTCATTTAAGCGAGCAGGGAAAATACGAACTTCTACTCGTACCACGCTCTGAATTTCAACCAAGAAACCAACAGGGCAACGGACACATATACGCGGCAGCGAAACAATAGAGATGCAGAGTAGATGTAATGGATGGATCTCCAGTAAGATACATAAATCAGGAAATAAAAAAAAAACGCAGGAGCTCAGGAATGCACAAGGAGGCGTGCTTTATAGGAATTGCTACTCCGTGCTCAAATACCAGCATTTCTGCTCAAATACACATAACCGCAAAATGAAGCACTGCTTACCGTACTTCATCATCATATCCAGCTATACACTGACTGACACTCGAATACTGAAACTCCAACAACATCTAACAAACAAACAAACAAGTACACTTCTCCTGATAAACACTATTCAGCTTTACCAAGCGGCTTTCTTCTCCATAAAAGCAGTGAAAGAAGAAAAGAGCAGTGAAAAATTGCACAAATTTTTGCTCAAATAGCTATAACTGCAAAAAAACCAAAGCGCACGTTGATAACGAACTATCAAATGAGACAAACACACTCACTTCTGGTATGAGATAATTACTGCATAATGCAACACACACACACACAATTGCATAGTCCGTGCGTAAAGAAAGCACAGAACAAGAACACCCAACTCTATCAAACGTTGAAGTTCCCTCCTCTAAAGGATGGTCAGAGCAGGTCACTAGACCAGGTTTTGAGCACCTTCAACGAGCACTTTAAGAAGTTCCAAAATGTAACACACGCCTCGTTTGTGTTCCACAATTGACATGAATCACCTGCAGAAACATTTAACCAGTCTTTGGTTCGTGTTAAGCTCCAAGCGGACGCTTGCAACTTCGGAGACGCCTACCAACGAAATGTCAAAGATCGTCTTATTCTCGGCATTAGCGACCATGCTCTTCGTGAAAGACTACTTCGCGACCCAGCCAAGAACCTAGACACCGTCATTCAGCAGTGTATGTCGGCGGAGCTCTCCAAGCATCACGCGCTCGACGTGAGTCGTGAGTTACAGTCAGTGGAAGTTATACAGCGTCCCGTTACGCCTCGGAACCCAGGCTTCGCTCAACAGTCTGAATCTGAGAACAGGCGACCTTGCACTAGATGTGGTCAGCATCATGCCCCCAGAAGTTGCCCGGCGTTTGGAAAGCAGTGTCGAAGATGCGAAATTTGGAATCACTTGGGTGCCGTTCTCCTCCTAGACAACCGCCCGGTTGCTTATGCGTCAGCTGCCCTCACCGAGAGTCAGTGCCCTTTTTCTCAGGTTGAGAAAGAACTACTAGCAGTTGTGTTTGGTGCAGAACATTTTAATTATTTTGTGTATGGTCGATCAGTGGTGGTGCAAACAGATCACAAACCACTTGTGGGGCTACTAAACAAGTCGTATGACTCAATGTCACAGAGGCTACAACGGCTGGCACTTCGGTTACAGAAGTACGATTTACGTTTAGAGTACGTACCTGGGAAGGACTTGGTTATTGCGGACACTCTGTCACGGGCACCACTTCAGTCTGTTACAATCACAACCGTGGAGCAAACTTCCAAACATTTATGGCCTTCGTCGCTTATGCGCCAGGAAAACCTGAATCATCATCATCATCATCAAACTTCCAAACAAGCAACTCTTGCTCTGTTGATAACGGCATCGTCAGGTGTTCTTGACATGATTCGCCAAGCTACAATTGAAGATGAGCATTTGTAGACTGTTATAGCTTGCTGCTGCAATGGCTGGCCTCCTAGTCGGCGCCACTTGAGTCGAGAGCTTCAGCCTTTTTGGGATTGTCAAGATGAGCTTCACTTTGAAAATGGTCTTCTGTGCAGGGGAATGCGAGTTGTCATCCTGGACAAATGCTAAGAATACACCTTGGATAAACTACATGTGGGGCGTCGCGGAATGACAGCATGTAAGAGCCGTGCCCGAGAGTCCTTGTATTGGCCGAATATGACCCAAAACATTGAGCAGATGATCCGTGAGTGCAACACCTGCCAGCGCTTCCAGCGAGCAAACAGCGAAGAACCCCTGTTAAAAGTACCTCTTCCAAGTCTTCCATGGCAAAAGCTCGGCGTCGATTTCTTTCACTTCAGTGCCCAAACGTATCTTCTTGTGATCGACTATTTCTCAAAGTATGTGGAGGTCCAGCTCATGAACACTACCACCAGCCATGCGGTTGTCAAAGCGCTCAAGAAAATTTATGCACGGTTTGGGATTCCCTTTGAGGTCTTACAGACAATGGCCCTCCTTTTGATTCTGAGGCCTTCACACAATTCAACAAGGATTGAGATGTTGTCCACACTACATCATCACCACGCTACCCCAAATCAAACGGTCAGGTGGAACGGTGTGTACAGACTGTAAAAAAACACCCTTCGGAAAGCAATTGAAGATGGCCAGGATGTCGACCTAGCTATTATGAATTACCGAGCCACGCCATCCAATCACTTGTCAGCACCTTCTGAAATGTTGATGGGAAGGAAAATCAGGACCTTGGTTCCCACACATACATCACTTTTAAAGCCAGCATACCCTACCAGAAACAACTGCCAAGGGTTACGCTATCGCCAAGCCTGTCAGCCACCACGGGTGACTGCCCGAAGGTCACCGCTGCCGCGGTTAAGCAAGGGACCACACGTGTGGGTAAGAAGTCGTCGAAGCTGGGAAAAGGCGGTCGTCATACAAGTAGGACCTGAGCCGATGTCTTACGTTGTCCGGACTGAGCAAGGAGCTACAGTGAGGCGTAATCGCTTGCACTTGAGACCGGAAGTGGTAAAACCAAGCGAGGCGAGGCGTGCAGATGACATTTACGAACTCTGCGACTGCCTCCGCTGTTTCTGGTCCAGAATTTACAAGAGTGACGGTCTCTCCCTCTGCACCTGTGAATGACCGTGCACCTCTTGAAGAGCCTCCTCCACCTGTGCGGGGTCGTACACTACCTGAAGAACCTTCCTCATTAATGGGTCCACCTCCTTCCGACAGCCGAGTGACAAGGTCAGGAGGAAGACACGTCGTGCGCCCGGCCTATTTACGAGATTACGATACCAGTTGAATAGTCAGGACTGGCCGTGATGGAGAGTGCATGGCTCCATCAAACTGTCGAACATTCTAAAAAAAAGGGCGGCATGTTGTAGAGTTGTACAGTGGCGCCCTCTACTTTTGTCTTGTCTTGGATACAGCCCCCAGGCGGGAGCCAATCCTGTCTTTTTCCTCTCAGGCACTTGTAAAAGTATGTTGGCGAGAGCCAGTCGCTCTCTGGTGTTACGCACCATGATCAAAGAATAAATGTATTCTTCAATCTTCTTGCATCCGTGCCTTCAGTGTTATAACACACTCCTATTCACTTCAACTGAATGAATTGGAGCTAAAGTCGTGAACCACACGATAAGAGCAAAGCAGACCGCTTCAGAAAAGCATATCAAATGCAGTGCAACAGGACCCACGTCCAGAGCTGATAAAATAGCCTGCCCAAAACAAGGACTTCACCAGGTTCGCGAAGCAATTCCATTAAAACCGCTCGTCCCATCCTACAGAATGCAATGCAAACACGACAACCCTTATTTTTTAACCCACATTTCACGCAATAGTACATAAATTTATCACTGGTGTCACACGAAAAGGCAAACACAAAGAACTTACTTGTCAAGTGAGATTCCAGCTTCACAAACACATGACTCACTGACATTTTGCACATGCACACACCACGAGTGAAAACCAAAAAGTAGTATCACAACCACAGAAATCCATATTATTTCTCCTAGTCAATAATTGTCCACGCGTGAAAACACGGCCTACATGCACTATATACCTGTGCGCCGATGAAACAATAGAGCTTCGCTCCGGATGTCATAGGATATCGGCTGTCGAACATCGCAAACCAAAAAAAGAAAGGGAATGCATATTGAGTAGTGATAGATATAGCACCTGGTAACAATGGGCCGCTCAGGTTACATGCGACACGCACACGCACAATAAGATATCTCTGAAAACAATGGAAATCATGTATCGATAGTGTGAACAATGGGTTCCCACGTTTCAATAACATGCGCCGCCAGGATAAGGTAACGGTTAACTAAGGTAAACAATGGGAACTCACGTGTCGATAGTGTTTGAAGGGCACCTGGATGCACATTTAATGACATGTAATAACACGCAATTACATGTACTAACACGCAAATGACATGTAATAACACGCAAATGACATTTAATAACAAGCAATAACATCCGATGACATTTAATAGCATTTCCCCGATCGGGTTGACGTCACGATCAGTCCGTCACCTAGGTTGGTTGCCGCGTCAGAGCGCCAGGTAGTTTTGGTTTCGGTTCCCACCAAGCGCCCTCTAGTTTTCAAGCTTTGGCCGTCTGTAGTTTAGGTTTTAAATAAATGAACGCCAAGCTTGGTGGCTCCACGTGTAGTTCTGGTTTCGGTTTCCAATTCCTAGGTTGCAAGATGCCCTCTGGTTTCAAGCTTTTGACCGTCTGTAATTTCGGTTTCAAACCACAGCAACGCCAGTTTCGCTGTGACAACGTCAACGCAGGTTTTTGAATGGTTGCCAGATGTCCCTCTAGTTTCAAGCTTTTGACCGTCTGTACTTTCGGTTTCATTTGACAAAAATGGATGCCGCGTCACAGCATGATTTTTCCCCCATGCTACTTTGATATGTACACTCAAATAATGATGTATATCAGAGACCAGAACCCACTGTATATATTCCTTTTTATTTAAGCACATTATTTTTCTACTCTTTTATTCAAGTAACGAAAGATATGTTACAAATTACCAGAGTCTTGCTTGACTTCAACCTTGTACAGAAGCAATCTGCAAAACAAAGGAAAACCGAAACATCCTGTGAATGCTTTTCTCAATCAGAACAAAGTCTAGGATGACTCAAATCTCGATCAGGTGCCACGCAACAACAACAAGCAGCATTATCAAAGAATCGGTTAACGTTTTCCGTTTTCCGATATGCCTCCGATACTGTGTCATGCATTTGCATTGTTGTACGACGTTGGGATTTGTCACGCGGTAAAGTAAATAACCCAGTGACAACAATCACTATAAAGTAGAGGTGTTCTATACACACGCATTTCCAAACTTGTGTTGCGCATTGCGACAACAGCAAACAATGAATCGAGAAACATTGCATGACCACGTATTGTGGTTACCAGCTGTGATGGTTTCCAAATAAAAATAACAAAAATGGCATAAGGACAAGGGGTATACTCACATCCTTTCAAAAGTTGCGTCGTCGATGAAGGTCTGATCGGTCTCGGTCGTCGACAGCTAGCTTATAAGACCCTTGATTTTTGTTTTATTTCAAGGGAAGGAGGGATCACGTGAATGCATCGTGGACAGCTTCTCCTTTCATAGAGCAGCATGTGAAATGCGATACCTCTTGCCGACGCGCTATTTTTCTTCTTCTTTTGGTATGATAACACAAGCGCGAAACACCCGTCTTGCTTTTTCCAAACGCTCTTTGGGGACACCAACCACACAAAAAAAGGAAAAAAAAAACGTTATCGCCCTCGCAAGATGCATCTTCGACCGGTGGTATACGTTGTCTGCCACGTACGAGCTTCCAGCAGCGAGTGTGCCACGTAAGAGCCAAGTGATGTGAGTATTTCAAACCATTCTTGTGTTACACTGTATCTTATAGCTAAATGAAATGTGGGCATGTATTTGTTTTAAATTCTTTTTATTGTTTCGCTCAGATGAGACAGCAGAGACATGGTAGCCGATTTCGAAAGAGTGATACCGTAACCGCTGTGCTTTCCATTCCCAATGAGTCTTGCAATATTGTACACATTGCCGGGGCATCGTTCTATTACTTGCATGGGTTCGAAGCTTATTTCACATAGCTTTAAGCACTCGCAGTTGCAATAATTGTGCGCGACATTTGCTTCTTTCAAGCAATGCCATAGTTGATGTGTATCATTTTGCGACAGATTGACTCCGTATCTCGTCGGATCTGTTCATCCGCTCATCTGTTTTCCCCATTCGGAGACCAGGTCGAACGGGTGGTCGGATAGGTGTTCACACTTCCTGTGTACCCTGGCATACATTGTTTTTGAAGACTCCCACACAGTCTTTTTCGCGGGAAGGTTCAGAGGCAGGGACTGGAACAGGAAAATGTCTCTGGTTATCCTAACGCTGCGACGAGCACTGTGTCGTCCATTGACTTCGATGAACCGCATTCTAACATGTGACTCCAACAGGTATGAAGACGGCGACATTTTCCTTGGAGTTGATGATCCTGGGTAACGTCCTGCATGCCGCACACATCATCACCCGATTGGGACCAGGAATCGCCAGCGTTGGCTGGCTGTTCGACATCGGACCAGTGATCGCCAGTCATTTCGTCGTCGGTGGTGGCAGGTAGTTCTCCGGAACCCAAGTCCTTCTACGACTTCCAGAAGGTTGCAACAGGTACTGCACCTTTCAGTTCCGAACGCGTCTTATTATAATGCGGTGGCCCTTTCCAGGCTGCACACGTATTAATTCCCTTGCATAAAATTGACCTTCAATAGGTTCTTCCTGCTGGTCACGTAAGAGATAGGTATTCGAGTAACCAATCTTGACTGCTCTCACCACAAAACTTTCACGCATAAACGAACCAAGGTAACTTTTGACTAACTGGTGTCTAGACTTTGCTATTCTGACGAGGTCGCAAACACGAAAACGTGGCTTCTCTGGGGGTTTGCTCGGAGTAGGATAGAGCTTTTGCCTAAATAAATGTTCATTTTCTTTGTTGACATCCACAGGTCGTGCTGACAGAGTTCTATGAACACGATGATTATATGATTTGACCAGAGGCTGTAAAACTTTCAAGTACGATTTATGTCCCTGATATTCGAAAGCACGATAAAGTGGCGTCATAAGACTTCGATTAGGTCGTTCTGCAATACTTATTTTCGTATTTGAATTAGAGTGGAAGATAGATATCTCTTTTGATTTTAAAAATGCTCCGACCGACTTATTGGTGAACTCTGTACCTCTGTCTGAATGAATCAGTCTCGGAGTGCCAATACATCTAAAAGAGAGTCTCAGTCCACGTATAATTTCCGCTGCTCGTTTATTCTGCACAGGCACTACAGCGAGCATGCGAAAAAATGCGTCGATACAAAACAAAAGATAGCGAAAACCCTTGTTGTATCATGACAGTTTCTGAAGGTCTTTCAAATCTATTTGGAATTTATTCTTCACACCCAAAACGATGGTCTTGCGGAACTGACGTGGTCGTTTAAGTTCTCTGAAGAGAGAGTACACATCACTGGTTTCCAGGAACTTGGCAACCTTTACCGGCTTTTCACCGATGGCTCGTGCGTGTCGTTGAACACCACCTAGAGCACCAGGATGGTATAGGTCCACGTAAGCAGCTATTAGCACGATTTTCTTCCGCTAACACAAAGTCCGTCGAATGACGAGTAGGCATTTATAACGGCTGCAACGTCACCTTTGTACCAAGAGGGCGATCGATTGTGCAGTTCGTATTTTATAAGCTCGATGACGGAACTACTAGGAACAACGCGAGAATGACAGATAATCCTTCCCTCTTCATCTATTGCAAATACGGTCTTTAACATCTTAGCATCTGCAGAATGGCGAGGGCCTTCTTCCTGTGTCGTGCGGGAAAATGCGCCAGAATGTTTTCGTCCCGAAGGTAACCACAGTGTTCCTGTTGCGGTTGCAACGTGCTCAATGCTGGTTCCATTCTCGAACTCTCTTAGCCGCTCTTGTGATAACCGGAGAAATGCGTCGACGAGGTGTCTCAGGTGTGAACGTAGGACTACTGGCTGATGACTCTGCAGTCTCCTTTTCAAGTCGAGATGGATGTACGATAAGTGTCGGTATATTTAGCTTGACCAATAGTGGTAGGATACTCTCGAGATACGCGGGTCGCCACACATTTTGCGCTCTTGTGACCAAATAATAAACAGGGTCTACAGCGTTGGTATTTGGTATTTGTTGACCATTGACAATGAGCTCAAACGTTTTACTATTCCAGCTGAGCACGGGTTTTAGTAAACGCAGTAATTGGCTTGCTCTCATCTTGTAGCCGCTGCTCATAAAATTAACGATGGCATCTTCCTCCTTGTCCGCTTCAATCTGTGTCTGCTCTCTTGTCGACGCCACAGGATTTGTCTCCTCACTTGATGCACTAGGCTGTCCTTATGTGTTCGCGGGAGGATACAATAGCTTGTGCAAGTACTGGATGATCCCCTTGGCCTTGATATCATCAGGCTCCTGTTTATTCAATATCGACGGAATAGTGCTTTCCCGATAGGGAACAAGCTATTTCTGCATTCTTTAAATGCCGATTTTTTTGTGATGCTTTTGCCCGCTAAACTTCAAACGAGACCTAACAAGGGTGGCAACAAAAATTGCAAAAACCCGCCGGACTGATGAAGAATCCGTTTAACTTTCTTCACATCTGCACGCTCTTGCCTGGAAGCCACTGTCCTAATGGGTGTTGCAAAAGGCTGCAATTGCTTTTTAACTTTCGGTGGTACGTCGATGTTTCCTTTGCAGAGGTGTATACAAATCTCCCTGATTGTTCGTAGCTGTTCCCTGCTGGCACGTTGAATCAGGTTGTAACATTCTTCTAGTGTCTTTGCTTCAGCGATCATACGAAGGAAACGAATGTGTTTGTTCAGCCTTTTCATGACCTGTATACGATTTGTCTGTGATCGTCCTGGAAAATGTTGGTCCACACCTTATAGTTATCGTTGCTCTGTTGAGACAAGTCGATAACTAAGTATGAGTATGGTTTCTGACAGGCATCTTTATATATAGTGGGCAGCAAATCATTTCGCCCGAAAATCTGCCTGGACACCATACGCAGCTGGTCTGTAGTGCGTGGTGAACGAAATAAAACGAGAGCCGTGCTATTGAATTGTATTGTGCGATACAAAGGGTCGTTGACGAACCGCTATTGACAGGTGGTGACACCCAGCAATGTAAAAATCGCAGATTTCTTTCAGTCTTTGCCGGTCAGCTAAACAGTCGTCAAAGATAAATAATGAGTGGCTATAATTCTCCGGATCTGCAGGGATGTCTTGTCTGAAATTTACTTCAGGAAGGGTATCGAATACCGGCTGGTTATAAAGATAGATATACCATATTTGCTTGAACGGTTTGTCAAAGAGGACAGCTCTGTGTTTAATTAGTCGTGCCACGAAGGTGGATTTCCCGCTTTGACTATCCCCTGAAATTGACACCGAGGCAGGCGTCACGAACCTAAAAGGTGCTATCACTGTCATTTCGTGCAAGGGAATGAAGTCTGGTCAAATACGTTTCGTTAGATAAACAAGTCCGTGCTTGCAAAGTGCAGGAAAAAAAGCAGACTGCAAAGGTAGGTTCGACTGCAGAGTTGATGATGTAAAAAAAAAAGACTGCTCAAGCTTGCCATGCTGGCAACTTCTTATATAAGAACTGTCTGACGCTCAGCTCCTTCACTGTCGAACCTCCTTCTGAGGAGGTATCGTGTTCAGAATGATGAAATAGTTTGGAGTGTTCTAACATGTGCTGCTTTTGTTTTCAGCCAGACCAACCTTCCCGAAGGATCATCGTCATCATCATTGCATCAGTGTACAAGTCAGCATCATGTCTTCGTCGATCTTGCATAAACTTGACAAGCTAAAGAAATGTGGAGAGTTTCAAAAAATGGCGACAATTCCTAAAACATCAAGTATGATCTGGTCGATGTTGATAAAATTGAAACGAGGTATGGCGAGGCAGTCTACGTAGAAATTATGAAGGGTCACGAGCACGTAAAGGTGTTCCTTCCTGCTCTGTTGCATAAACTAAGCACTCAAGACATAGAAGACATGAGGAACACGAGCGGATTCTCGATGGAGAAGAAAGAGCGAGTTGGAAAAGACGGGAAACGTCTTCTTTCGCCAGATATTGTGTTCGGTCAATCCGAGTAAAAAAGGAAAAATAAATGGTGACATGCCACCTTTGTCCTCTGGCCGATCGGCAGCACTACATAACAGCGCTGGGACTTCAAATTCATCTGGCTAACGTTCATAACCTTGCAACACCCTGTATCCCATTTTATGACACACTCTGTACGCTCCGCAACTATACCAACAGCTATGAGGTACATCTACATGACAGAGACGACGACGGGCAGGATGTCAGCACATTCTTTCATGAAAACGGACGCTACCTTTCGAGTGTACTTGGACATTTCGGATTTCCGTTAGGCTTATATGTTTTGCTGAAGGCGGAACTCGGTCGACATACGCCTGAGGATGAGATTATATTTGTCACTCAAGTTATCCCTTCGAGTGTGCATACGCTGTGGTCGGAACGAGACGTAGAATGTGCTATCATTGAAGTAGGCACTGAAGTGACCAACAATTTAGAAAAGCTTGAAATGCAAGGATCGGGATTTTTCTTATTTCGAATTCACGCCTGTATTCTTCATGTCGGTCGTCTGGCACCACAGCTCATTGGATGTACCGACTTTGAATTGCCAAACGAATTGAAAAAAAAAAGTGTCAGTGCCTTATGAGTGTCGACCTTCACGAGGATAGTGAACAGAACATGTGTTTCGTATTTTGCGTACTTGCCGGTCTACATCCTGCGAAGGGTTCTTACAGACGCAGAGCTTCATCCTACAGGTCGTACCTGTCTCAATATGTATTTCCAGAGACGTTACCTGTAGTGTTCCCGAAAGATGTAGAAATGTTTGAGAAGCAGAGCGATGTGAGCATTAACGTGTACGGTTATGACAAAGACGTAAAATATGTTTACGCGAATAAGGTTGTCGACGACCAGTGCAAGAAGCATGTCGACCTACTGCTGATTGCTTTTTTTTTATTCGATTTGATTCGGGTTTTATTGGCGCATCAGCTACAAAGGCCATACTGCTGATTGACTTCCATTTTGTACTCATTACTAATTTCAATGCTTTGTTCAAACCGCCTGCTTATTTTCACAGCAAACGGTGTACGATGGGTTTCACCACCCCGGTTGTACTCGCCCATCATCTACTAATGTGTAAACAAAAGTGTCCAAGACTATTTTTCCAAAGAAGGTGAGACATTGTCGTTTGCCGGAGAGCATTTGATGTCGGAAGTTCCCCTCTCCTGTGTATACGACTTTGGGGGTGTACTATCACCGTGTTCGGGAGGCGGGAATGTCTACGAGGAACACATCCCTTCATCCTTCTGTCTCCTCGTCATACACTCGTGCGATTCATATGTCGTGAAGAAACATATTTACCGTGGCGCAGACTGCATTTCCGTTTTCATGGAACTATTGTGTAATTTGCATGATGAGCTGTACGCGATGTTGCACGAGACTGTGCCCTTGCAAATGACCCCAGGGGACGAACTCGAACATTCTGAAGCCACTCACTGTAACATCTGTAAAGAACCATTCACTAAGAAGCAGAAACTGGGAGACCATGATCACGTAAGTGGAGAATTTCGCCAATCATTGTGTCACGGATGTAATCTTAAACTGCGGATACCACGTAAAGTGCCCATCATTGGGCATAATGCCAATTATGATCTGGGATTCATAGTAGCTAATCTGCACCTGCATCGGAAGACAGACATCAGAGTGATAGCTTCCAGTTGTCAAAAGTTTAAGGCTATAGACATTGGTGTGTTCCGCTTCATACACTAGTTAAGCTTCCTCAATGGTAGTCTCGACACATTGACGAAAAATCTATGCGACAAAGGTGAATCTAACTTCAGGTGTCTGCGTCAGTTTTTCGCAGAGGAGGACTACTTCAAGTTGGTTGTACGTAAAGAGGTTTTCTGTTTTAACTACGTTACCTCTTTTGAACGTTACGACGAGCCCTGTTTGCCATCACGTGAGCAGTTCTTTAACCAACCGAAGGGATCAGAAGTGAGCGAGGAAGATGACCTTCGTGCGTAAAACGTGTTGGAAAAATTTCAACTGAAGAGCCTGGGCGAGTACTCGGATTTGTACCTTCTGACGGACGCACTGCTTCTGGCAGACGTGTTTCAAAACTTCCGAATATGGGGGTTGGAGACACACAAAATTGAACCACTTCATTTCGTGTCATTCCCAGGACTAAGCATGTCTTGCGCACTAAAAATGAGTTGGACTCATCTGGATTTAATCCACGATCCCGATGCCTATCTGTTAATTGAACGGGGCCTGCGTGGTGGTACGACCCAGTGTTCAACGCGAATGGCCACTGCAAATGTCCCAGGCACAGAGCAGTACGATCCCGAAAAACCAAAGAACATAATTCATTACATGGACATAAATGGACTCTATGGCACAGTGATGCGTGAACCACTCCCATTCGGAGGCTTTGAATGGCTGTAACCCGAAGAGGTTGCAGGTTTAGATGTAACCCTTGTTGCTGATTATGCAGACGTCGGTTATGTTTTAGAGATAGACCTGGCCTACGTACATGAGCTCCACGAACGACATAGAGATTTACCGCTCGCGCCCGAAAACATGAGCGTTCCGTATGAGTTGCTCTCAGATTATCAGAAAGACCTGATGAAAAAATTTAGCCTCCCACAGCATGATATAGAACGAAAATTACTTTTTACATTGCTTGACCAGAAGTATTTTCTTCATTATCGCAGTCTAAAGTTGTACCTGCAGTTGGGTCTCCGGCTCAAGAAAATTCACCTTGTGCTCAGGTTCAAACAAAAACCACTCCTGCGATCCTATGTTGACTTCCATCACGAACTACGCAAGCAAGCAACCAATACCTTCGAACGTAACCTGTACAAGTGTTTAATTAACTCCGTATATGGGAAAACATGTATGAATGTACGAAAGTTCGTCGACTGCCGCTTGGCAACTTCCGAGGAGCAAGTGTTGAGATTCTTGCATAAACTGAACCTCCAACAATTCAGGACTCTAACCTCTAACGTAGTCTTGTTTCAGTTCGCTCAATCGATAGCCCGTATGCGACGGCCTCTGTACCTGGGGTTCACTATTCTCAAGCTCTCTAAAATCACGATGTATGACTTTTATTATAACAACTTGCTTCGGGTAGCCCCGGACACAAGGCTCTTGTATATGGACACAGATTCTTATATCGCGATGCTGAGCGATGAGAAGGCCCTTGCGGAGCTCGCCGATACCCACCTTGATACATCTACGAAAAACAAGATGGTGCTAGGAAAATTTAAGAACGAAATGCCCCACGACCACATCCTAGGGTTCTGTTGCCTGAAACAGAAGCTCTATGCACTACACCTCCATAGTAAAAAACGATACAATCGTGCTAAGGGGGTGAAACAATGTGAAGCCCAGAAGTTGCATTATTCAATGTACATAGACTCTCTTAAGCTTGGTGAAGTGTACAAAGTTTGTCAGAACCTCATTGTGCGCAAGAAAAATATCAATAAAAGTGTATGTGTTATGAAAGTAGCTTTAAATCCCCTAGACACAAAGCGTTTCATTTGTGAGGATGGTATCCACACGTTACCCTTTGGGTACGCATCCAATGGAAAGAAGTAGACAGCTTTGCTGTATATGTTGCCCTAGCTAGCTGTTGTTGTTGTAATGCTGCTTTTTTTATTTAAGATTGTGCCTGTAACGACATGGAAATAAATACCATTTTATTGTGTCAAAGTACACTGCAACATGACATGTTCTCTGTCTTTCTTGGGAATTGCTTGCGTACAAGGAGGGGTATCAGCTTGTCGTTCAGTCTGAAGTTTGTTGACGAAAATCGCTGAGTGCACTCTTGGAGCGAGAATCCACAAGCCAGCATGCTGCCTACATACAGGCAGTAGAGGCCACATGTAGCTGATCCGTAGCCCTGAAGTCTTTTCTTGTTATAGTAAAATGACCTGGTAGGATGAATGAATTGGTAGAATTCTTTGTAGACGGGCTGAATTCCGTAACTATCAAAATACGTAACCACATTGTCACCGGAAACATAGGTCATGGTCCAGTGTTCACCGTTACTGCTCCTTGGAACTGTGTTAATCGCATAAATGCCGGGTCTGGCTTCCTGTCCTGCGATTTCATTGCATGCAAAGGTTCCCCGAAACAGTTCTCTGGTGCAGTAGTGTCTACTAACTGCTGCATAGAACTGCCACTCCTCCATGTTTATTCTTCAGACAAATTTCACTCGTCTGTCTTTGTTGATTTCTAGCACACGAGGTGTTTCGGATACAAACAACACCGTAACTGCCTCTGTGAGATTGGCAGCAAACGTTAGGTTCAGACGAACGTTAGCTTGAACAACAGGACAAAGGACATTCACTTCTGCATCTGGGGTCAGATGGTAATAAAGCATAATTGTTTCTTTTGCATTCCAAGCTGTTGCTATTGGTATATCCTTGCGTTTTAGTTTGTGAAGCAGGTGTATATAGGCTTTGGAATAGATGTCTCATTGGAAGTCAAACTCATCCGTGTACTGTTGTCCACCAACATCCAGTACTGCTCACTTTAGTTTGAAGTTCTCAAGCTTGAATGGGTTTCGTGGTCTGCTACCTTGGTAGGCATCGCTCCTGACCATCAATACTGTTAACTTGGAGGGAACTCGCTCGCTGTACAAGTCGTCAAATATCACCTCAGATTGGTTAGGGGAGATGGTTCTGTACTTAATTTCCAGTCCTCGGAGAAGGTATACTGCAGGTGTTGTTTGAAGTCTTCGTTCTATACCAACAAGTATGCTCGGTGATAACTGAACACGTCGGAGATAGAGCACGATTTGTGAAAATTCCACAGTGTGCTTTTCTGTTGAACCTTCAGCTTGCAATAGACGAAAATCGTCCGACGCTTGACGTAGCACAACTCTTATGTCAGTTCCGTTAAGAATGAGCTTCTGTTGTTGATATCTGAAGATTGGGCGGTGCATGCTACACAGTGCCGATCGTTTGCTTCGCTTGTAACGAGCGAAAACTCCTTTTGAATCAGATGTGGGAGCATATACCTCACTCGTACCTAAAGGGTCTGGCTCGTATAGCATTGCTGAAAGGGTGTGTGTCTCAGTTACATAGTTGGCATTCGTAATAATGTCCAGGTAGGAACGATAACCATAATGTTCGAAACTCGAAACCAAGGTTGAATTCAGGTAGATATGTACGTGTTGAAACAACGACAACAAACGCTTGGACAGGTATGACTGCATCAGGTGTTGTTGAAGTGCTTGTTGTAGTTACCGCTGGATATCCATTCTTTCGAATGATCTTGCACTGAATATGTAAAAAGCTGGATTGAAGATCAAAGAAGCCCCCACCGAGTCCCGGAACATTGTACTCGATCACTCCGCTTGATGTCGGAGCAGATACTGGGAAAAACTCAACGTATTCAGACTTCTCCAAAGCAAGGTTTGTAGGTGGAAGAGAGAAGAGTTCCAGCTGGTTTGTACACAGACAGGAACCTTTATGCACTACTGCAATAGACATTTTTTTTTCTGTCAAGTAAAGAAGTCAGATTTCCTCCGCTTCTCCGTAGGTCGAGCTGTTTTACCGGCCTTGCGTTTTCCTTTTCCTGTGAGTCTCTGAAGTAACTCGTCACGAGTTTTATGCACTGTGCACTCCTTTCTTGACGGCTTCTCGAAATGATGCTCCTTGCTGGACTTCCTCGGCTATATGTCTTCCAGTATCAAGGAGCTTTCTTCCAACGTATGGCGCTACCTTCTTGGTCAGTATGGGCAAGAAACCCCTCAATACATCACCAAATATGCCTCCTCCAATCTGATAAAGTTTGGGAGCAGAATAGTGTGGTAGCTGGTCTCGCTTTCCTGCACCAAAATGTGCTATGCAGCATGGTGGGTTTGTTATATACATTTACGTAGGTGGATCGTCAACAGAACACGTCCAGAGCAAGAAATGAATGGAATGAAATCACCTATCTCGTTTGCCAACTCGATTTGAATGGTTGTCAATTCCTTCACAGATACATATTTTTAGTAGTGGTTTGTGAATAAATAAGACATCACATCATTCCTACCCTGGACTCTGAACGGTATCGATCGAAGAAGTGGTGCTGTCATGTTACCCACAAATTCGTTCTCGATGACATCGCAGTATATGAAAATATAGTTTTGAGGAGGGCATAGACACACGTCTCGTTTGGCGACTGCGTAACTTGAGAAAGTTGTCCTCTTTCCGAAGCCCAACATCAAAGCCAAATAAGAATGAAAGGTCACATAGCCATCGTTCATGTATTCCAGGTGACAAATTCCGCTGTATGGGTTACACACGAGGAGACGAGCATCTTGCAACAAATGAAGCTATGTTCGATAGGCATGGTTAATGGAGTTAACAAGGTCCTTCCACGATTCGTAGTAGCCTTCTGGAATTTCATACTTTACCGTTCGTGAAGGATAGGTAACTATGTTAATCGTTTCTTCCGTGTCCACCTGGTATTTGAGTAGCTTCACGGTGACCCTCTGTCTAACTCTCCACAGCCGATTATCTTTTCAGCCATGCCAAGCTTAGCGGCAAGAGTTGCGCTAATTTCCAATCCATAGTTCAGAGGAAGTTGTATCTCACAATGACCGCTACCACGTATAATTCTTGCCTTATACTGCAAATGTTTTGCTAAAAATTGTCTCAAAGGCAAGATAATGTTTTCACTAGCGTTAAACTTGACCTTCTCTTTTGCTTCAATCGGAGAACCAAGGAATGTCGTTTCCGATATACTATTGACTGTGTCAGTGACATTTTTAATCACAAAAGGAATGTTTCTGTTAAAGCGGCCTCCCACCTACCCTCCAACATCCGTGGATGGGCTAGCTGTACTTGGAACTTGCTCATTGTGTTGTCGGGAAACACATCCAAAGATGCATTTGAGAGCAGGTTTACATATAACTAGTCAACCATGTTTTTTTTTCTTTTTCTGATGAAATTTCTACGTGTACGCTTAATTTATATCACCAGAAAATGCGTTGACGTTGTCACAACGAAACTAGCGTGCTGTGGTTTGAAACCGAAATTACAGACGGTGAAAAGCTTGAAACCCGAGGGCATCTGTCAACCATTCAAAACCTAGGAATTCTAAACCAGAACTACACGTGGAGCAACCAAGCTTGGCGTCCATTTATTTAAAACCGAAACTACAGACGGCCAAAGCTTGAACTAGAGGGCGCAACCAACCTAGCAACCAACCTAGGTGACGGACTGATCGTGGTGTCAACCCGATCGAAAAAATGCTATTAAATGTCATCGAATGTTATTGCTTGCTAGTAAATGTCATTTGCGCATTACTACATGTCATTTGCGTGTTATTAACTGTCATTAAATGTGCATCCAGGTGCCTATCAAACACTATGTGAGTTCCCATTTTTACCTGAGTTAACCGTTACCTTATCCTGGCGGCGCATGTTATTGAAACCTAGGAACGCATTGTTCACACTATCGATACATGATTTCCATGGTTTTCTGAGATATCTTATCGTGCGTGTGCGTGTCGCATGTAACCTGAGCGGCCCATTGTTACCAGGTGCTATATCTATCACTACTATATTGCCTATATATCCAAGAAAAAAACGGTGCCGTGCTTTTGTGCAGAAATTATAATAATAATAATAATAACTTTATTTTTGTTAAGGTACCCAAAAACAACCACTAGAGTCTACTAATTGGTGCACCACACAAGGTTATACACGTGAACAAAGACAGTAAAATATACAAAAAGCCAACAAGGTTAACAGTGAAACAAACTAAGTTAAATAGAAACAATGGCACCAATTCTAGTAAGAAAATCACGAGAAGGAGCGAAAATGTCGATGTCATGGTGTTGTAAGGCGTAGTTAAACATTAGTTGTAAACGATTGATTGGATGAAGCTTTGCAAAAGAGTGAGGATAGAAAAGAAGATGAGACCTCAGAGAACGTGAGGGCACTCGAAAGTTGATGCACGATAGTAGTTCGGGGCAGGCGATGACAGAATGTATGAGCTTATACAAGAAATGACAGTCACGAATCGTTCTGCGATGAGATAGTGTGGGGATGGAGAGTTTATTCAGTATATGATCGTAGTTATAGTAAGTGCTGCTGCCAAGATGACGAAGATGAAAAACAAAGATGAAGCGTCGCTGGACGTTTTCTATGTCAGCGGACTGAGTGATACTGAGGCAGTTCCAGGCCACTGATGCAAATTCAAGAAGAGGGAGTACGGTGGAGAAGAATAGGTGAAGGAAACAAGATGGATCTTGAAAGTTTTTGGTGATCTGCGAGATGATGCCGAGTTTACGCATCGCAGAGTTGCACAGCTGAGTTACATGCGTGTGAAAAGTTAAAGAGCTGTCAAGATGAAGACCCAAGTCTTTAATGGATGATTCACGTCTAATATGAACAGAGTCGAGAGAGTAAGTATAATGACATGGATGCTGCTTTCGAGTGAAAGAGAATGACGGCTGTCTTAGAAATGTTCAGGTTAAGCAAATTGTTTGAGCACCAATGATGGATTCGAGAAATGTCATCTTGCAGAGCGGTACAGTCGTGAATCTTATCAATGACTCGAAATAACTTAATGTCATCAGCATATTGCAGGACGTGGCAGTTACGTACACAGGTTGGCAAATCGTTAACAAACATGTTAAACAGTAATGGCCCAAGGGTAGATCCCTGGGGCACACCAGATGTCATGTAGTAAGGATGAGAATATGCATCTTTGTACCGAACAATGTTGTACCGGCCGCAGAGATAGGAAGAAAACCATTTGCAGAGTGAAAGTGAGATACCATATAGTGACAACTTTGTGATCAACAATTCATGGTTAATAGTGTCAAAGGCCTTAGACAGATCAAAATACACAGAATCAACCTGCTTATGGTTTTCAATGTGCAAGCTAAGATAGTTAATATAAGTCACAAGATTAGTTTCAACGGACCTGCCAGTAGTGAAACCATGTTGTGAATCAGACAGAAACGAATGAAAATAAAAAGACAGATGTCGGAACACCACCTTCTCAAATATCTTAGAAAAACAAGATAGCAAGGATATGGGCCTGTAATTGCACACCTCAGCTGGCGCACCACCTTTATGGATGGGAACAACAATGGCTTTTTTCCAGCATGAAGGGAAAGTTGATGTGTTTAACGACTTGTTAAACAGAGCCGCAAGTATAGGGGTAAGCACTGGCTCACACCCTTTTACAATGAAATTGGGAATGCGGTCAAAGCCGGCTGAAGTGCTCGATTTCAGCTCCGAGATGGCACGTTTAACATCAGATTCTTCTATTTGAAAGTGAGCAAGGCTGAGATTTGGAGCAGAAACAGATGATGCAAAGCATCTGTTCGTTGTTGTGACTGGTGTGAAAACTGAAGAGAAAAATCCGGCGAACTTTTCAGCTACAACAGAGGGTTCCGTGAGAAGGCATCCGCCCTGCTTGAGCGTGATAGAGTTTGATGGAGGGGAGACTCGGTCTTTTACGTACTTCCAAAACGATTTTGGGTTTGTGAGTAATGACGACTGAACGAAACTTTCATAATTACGGCTGTCACGCTTAAAGATGCGTTTAATATGTTTATGTGTCTCTTTAAATTTTTCATTCCAGTCATGCCGTTCAGTAGACTTGTATTTCCTATGATAATGAAGTTTACGTCTCATAAGCGATTTCAGCTCGCGCGAAAACCAGACAGGGTAACTGTTCGACCGGGGTCTTATTATTGGAACAAAACGGTTAATACTACTGAGGACAATGTCGGAAAATTGCATAACAGCTTCGTCAACATTATCAATGCGGAGTGTCGCAGACCAGTCTACGGATGATAAAAAGTTGTACAGCCCGAGAAAATCACCACGCTTGTAGTGGTATCTGGGAAGCCTGTCATTTCTACTTTGATACCAAGACCCATGGGCGTCGAATGAAACAACAAATGGCGGGTGAAACTTATCGGGATGAACAAGGGGATGGTGAACAAGCTGAATACTGTCAACAACAAGACCAGAAAGAACCAAGTCAAGTGTATTATCAGATACATTACGCAATGGGTTGGGTTGAATAAGACCGTGGTAATTGATAAAGTTCAGTAAGTAGTTTGCCTTTGTTCTAGCTAGTCCAGAAGATCGCGACATGTCCAGTGAGTTCCAATCTACACCAGGAACGTTGAAGTCCCCATATAATTGGAAGGGAGAGTTCAACACATTGGTGTTCGACTCAAGCGCTTCAAAAAACTTCACGAAATATGCTAGATCACACTGAGGTGGAAAGTAACAGTTACCGATCAGGAGTGAGTTGTTAGGACCTAGAGATAACTCAACCCAGATAGCTTCATGGCCGTGAGCAAGGTCAAACCGTTGATGGGCGATAAGCGAAGAGTGAACTGCAATAAGTACGCCACCCCCAAAAAGCATACCAGAAGTATTATATTCACGATCACAACGAAAGACATTGTACTCGCAAGGAAAGTAATCCTGAACAACATGTGAATCGTTAAACCAGGTTTCAGTGAGACAAATAATGTCATAGTGGCAGGACATAAGATTAAGTGAAAACTCGTCAGATTTTGTTCGCAAACCACGGACATTTTGGTAAAACACGGAGAGTGGTCTCGCCATGCTAGGTCATGGAATAGTTACGTACCAGGCGGTTGAGAAGACGAACTGGCATCAATGCTAGGAATTCTGCCCATGAAGGCACGAAACAGGCAGCCCTCTGGCGAAACATCAGCAGAGTTAATCTTAGAAAAACCATCGGGATCCGTCACAACACAGAAAGAAGCATATGAGTCACGTCTAGTTGTTAGCTTTACACAGCGGAAAGAGCCACTCAAAAGAACGCCTTCAACAGCAACGCAGACATCGTTCGTGCAAGTGTCCGGGTGTAGGCGGGTTACGAAGAGCACTCTTTCAACAGGAGGCCTGGTAGCAAGCTTCAGCGACGAAGACTGAGCAGAGCCTACGGAGATGGGAGGACGGCGTCTTCTACGGTTCACTACGGTGGTGAAACCGCCGTCGGTGTCAGGGCAGACGGCTGCAGGAGACGAACCAATATTGCTGAGTTCAGAAGCATTGGGCACGCGCGACTGTGAGCCACTTCCGGGCAAAGCAGGAGATGCAGGCAAGGTGTTTTCATGAAGGACCACGCCAGGAGCACTGGAAGGGTCGACACAGACACGGGGTACAGTAGATAGCCGGTTGGGTGCAGATTTCACGTGTAAAGCCGGGGCGTTGCTAGGCGCCGTAGAACGGGTCGACTGTAAGCAGTCAAGCCGTTGCAAAAATTCGGCCTTGAACTTGGCGAGTTCAATGCGAAGAAAGCTGGCGTTTTTATCCGCAGTTTGAAGCAAGCGCAACAACTGAGACTTTTCATCTTTAAGCTACAAATTTCAGCGGTAAGGGAGTCAATCTTTTGGAGCAGAGGGGCAATGAACTGGTCCAAATCGCTGTGGCAGCAAGGGTTATCGTCGTTGTTACGTCCGGGAGCCGAAGAACAGCTGTCATTGATCACAGTGGATTCTGCAGAACTTCCCCGTTTGGTGCAAGACTTACATTTGTAGACGCAGACGTCATTAACCCAGAGAAGGTCGTACTCCACAGGGGTGATGTTCAGGCATTTTCAGTGGAAGCGTTTACCACACGGGCCAGAACAAACCAGTTTCTGCTGCCGACCGGCGAAGGGCTGTGCACAAACGGCACATGTGCCTGATGCGGGAGCCATGGGAGCACACGACCGCCTTCCTCGGTGCTCGGAAGTGGAATTATAATACAGGAGTGGATTCATTTCTTTTTAGATTTGTTCGCAGGTACTCATTTATTTTACAAGATTACTATCGAGTGGAACGTGTGAATGGGAACATCATTCGCTACACGCTGTAGTTCTCACCATTTTTAAACCGAACCCATTGCTGCATATTCACAAGCACACTACCAGTCACTAAATACGTGATCACTAATGACTAAAATAAATAAAATAAAAAATGACATTCCAACATCTTTCACTGCAAGCCTTAATGCCCAACCGAGCAGTGCACTCTGAGTCCCCTCTACATGCCTTGAACGTCCACACTTCACAGACTGCAGACCTTTCTGACTATGTCCTGCTGGCACTGGATTAAAATATTTATCACAAGAATGATCATCTGCTGCACTCGTGGTGTTTTTGGTAAGAAACACTACAAATTCTCACTCTCGTCGTGTTAAACACTGCATCGGGAATAACAACAACAACACTGGCAGGTTATTTTTGTTATTTGCTTTGTCGTTTCTAATAGTCCATTACTATGTGCGAGTCATTAAAACGAATGCTCATTTAAAAGTCATATTACGTGAAGATTATACTGCTCTTGTGATTCTAGTGATTGAAAGTACCAACGGTCTTTTCTGATAAGTCTTTGGGGTGCAAATGATTAATCATTAAGATCAGATTTCATGCATGGTGCTTTTTGTTCTTGAATTTTAATGCAGGAGTGAATATCATTTGTAATGTTCCACACGGAAGACCCCTCTCCTCCGGTCTAGAACACTGGAACGGAACTTTATTGTTCTCCTTCGCAACAGCTTCCTTTTCCTCTTCTGCCCACTACATCAAGAGTAGGATCAATGAAATAATCTTGTGATTCAATCATTAATAGGAGGGTTCGTCTTTGCTGCTGCCTAGCCCCACTATACACCTCTTACCTCTTCAGATAGGATGTGATGACATCATGCAGTGGCTTTATGTTTCAGGTGTCTGTAGCATTGTGTTGACCATTAGTGGAGAAAACGTGTTGCCTCAGAAAATGGAAGGTATCGTTCTCACTGGCCGATGGTGTGCGTTTTCCTGGAGGAATTTACGATGAGGACTGTTATTGTGTGGGGGGGATAAGTTGAGTGTATGCGTTTAGAAAGGGATTGGTTTGGGAGAGTGTGTTTTCCACTTTGGTCAAGTGTTTCTCTGTGCTTGCTTTCCCTTGCTGTCTGGCAAACATGTGACTTTTCTGCGTGTGATGGTGATCGTTGAGCAATCTCCTGACATGCCCAGAACTGTTCTGTCATATGATGCATGCTTTCCTTTTGCTGACGCATGTAGTTGGGTATTTTTTCTGTTTGATAATAAACATTCTTGTTGTAGCCATGTTTTCACAATGACAATAGTTTCTTATAGATCCTTCATAATTTTGCGATTAAATTAGTTCGGAAAATAACCTCAAGGAGGGCAGGTGCGTGGCTTTATTCAGGAGGAACAAAGCGTTACTATTCAGTTCTCTGCCTGGCTTTCTGATGGAACGGATATGCCTCACGGAGCTCCTTGTATTTAGCCACTGATGGTGTTCCTTCTAGGATATTTTGTTCTGTCCTGATTTTCGTAAGACTATCTAGTCATTTAGATGGGTAGAAATATAGCGAACCGGTAGAGATGTAGGAAGGGAGTTGCCTCAGGACAGGAGCCGCCGATATTTCGAACAGAGACTGTTCTTCAATAGCCCCTGTTCAAAATATCGGCGGCTCCTGTCCTGAGCCAACTCTCTTCCTATATCTAGTGATTTAGTAAGTCTTTCGGATTAAAATGCTTAATTGCTATGATCAGCTTTCATGCCTGATGTTTTGTGCTTTTCTCCAATAGTTTTTCTGTTTCTTATGCAATCGTTATAGTAGAATAAGTGAAATAATCTTGGGATAGTGATTCAATAAACAACAGGTCCCCTGTCTAGAGCACAGCTGCACTTGAACCATGCAGCTGCATGCCTGAGTGATGACGTCATGCCACGGCTCTACTATTTCAGGTGGACATTGTTGATGGCATAGGATGTCATCATGACCAATGAGACAGGCCCGCAGAGTGTGCAAGGATATACTTCTCCCTTAACCTCTCACGGATATGGATGTATTTTTGGTAGATGGCGCAAGTTAACTCTTTTTCTAGCAGTTGTGTTGGCAATTAGTGGAAAAGTGCAGCCTCAGTGGGATTCAGTTTGCCTGTCAGAGGGTGCAGATGTGTTGCTCATTACTGATGGGTGGTGTGCAACGATTCTGGTGGATTTTGTATTGAGCAGGTTTACAATGAGGGAGTGCTGTGTATGTGGAAATACTTTGACGCCGGTGAGTGTCTTTTTCACTTTGTTCAAGTGTCTCGCTGTGGTTGCTTTCATTGATTGCCCAGCAGTCGTGCGATCTTGCCTCGTGTGACAGTGCTCGTTGAGCAATGACCTGACAATACCTGGTCTGTTCTGTCGTATTATGTATGCTTTCTTTTGTTGATGCATCTAGCTATGTACTTTTTCTTTTCTAGACAAGAAAGATGCTTGTTGATCATTCTTGTCTTCATGACAAGATCAAGGTAGCACCCTTGATCTCATGATCAAGGCTGCTGCCACACCCTTGATCAAAATTGAAGTAGTGCTAGAACGATTCTTAATAATTTTATGAATCCATTAGTTCAGAAAGAAACAGATGCGTGGCTTTTCGAGAAGAAAAAACATTATGCTTCAGTTCTCTGCCTGCCTCTCGGATGGAACAGATGTAATAACTTTGTCCATGATTTATTTGCGATTAGCAGTCATGTGCCCGTGCACATCTGGTGCTGGTTGTTGTTCCTGTCTGTGCATCACCGTAATTTTCTGTCTTCCACAAAAGCTGCCTTGGGCTCGGGAAGGGCAGTAGCGATGGAATGATTGTGAACAATATTGTCATGAAATTAATACAAAACGTAACTGCTATGGGGACAGATGCATGACTTTATAGAGGAGAAAAAAGCATTACGATTTAGTTCTGCTCCTGGCTGTCAGATAGAATGCACACATCGTTCGGCACTCCATGTGACTGCTGTTGTGGTGGACAGTGGGCTGATTTGTTGTGTAACTAATTCTTTTGGATATGACAGCTTTGTCTCGGCCTTTGATGGCCTCAGAAACGAGAGTAGCGCTGGCGGGATTCTTAATAATTGTGTCATGAAACTAACTCAGAAAATAAGTACTAGGGGTGCAGATGCAGGGCTTTATAGAGGAGAAAAAAACATTACAATTCAGTTCTGTGCCAGACTGTCAGACGAAGTGGATGCATCGTTCTGTGCTCCTCGTGACCGCTGTTCTGCTGATTTGTTGTGAGCCTAATTCTTTTGGTTGTTAGCTATTGATGTGTTCTTATTAGCATATTTAACCCTTGCTTTCACAGTGTGTGAGTATTTGAGTGTTATGAGTGCGCTTTATGAGTGTTTTTCTCATTGCTCGTCCAGAGCTGTCCTAACCTGCCCAGACAAGCCATGATGACGTCCCACTGGACATTCCAGGATGTCCAGAACTGGTGGTCACAAAAACAATGGTGGCCCCCCTTGTGTAATACCTTGGAATTATGTAGTCACATGCCTCTGTTCTCCATCGCCGCAGCGATGGTCAGCGGCCGTTCCTGACCGCTTTCTTCAAGATGGCGTCGTTGATCTTCAACTTAACTGCTTCTATTGCTATCTGCTTATATATTGCTATCTATTTTTTATTTTTATGACCACGAGTTCAGGAATTGGGTGCTTTGTTTGTTTCCTTATACTTGTGGTCAGTGCTTACTACCGACAGAGACACAAAGACGACTTTGGAAGACATCCCTCAGAGCACAATATTCCGCTACGACGGCAATTTTTTTTCTTCACGTTCATCATGATGATATGGCGTTAGAAGTCTTTAAGCGCTGCGTCCCTGGCCCGCAGCTCACTGTGGAATGCCCACAGGATAACTGCCTGGAGTTCCGAGATGTTCATTTTTGTGTGCCACCCGGGAGGATATCTGCTGGAAGTACGCCCCCTCGTGGAAAAAAAGGCCTGTTCCTATTGGTCCTGTCCATTCTAGAGTTGTATGGAGGGTCGTCGCAATATCCGCCATGAAATCTGCTATCAATGCGTTGCGTTCGCATGTCAACAATGACAGCTTTTGTTCACAGCTAGTCATACTGAAGGAAGCGCGATACCTGCTTTCCTTTCTTGTTGTTGTCGCGTAAGCCCTTTTTGATGACCTAAAGAAAGGTTCTCCCATGAAGACTAAGGATCCGGCTCCACGTAGACAGATCTGCGTTCCCAACGTTCACCATCACTCCAGTGAAAATATCCGACATCTTCTCAAAAGCGGAGTCACGGAGCGAAAGAGATGGCAGCGAACCCAACTACCACATGGTGGGATAACATCTGTCCATGCGATGTCTAAATTTAGAGTAAAGGGATGTCTAATATACGTCGAAGGCATGGGTTCAAATATCAAATATCCGTCCCCTAGACGTCCAGTAGCTGTACTAACGTAACACTAGTACGCATCTAGTATTTGTACTTCTGGAGCAGAGACCTAGACATTTTTTATACCAAACCCCTACGATGAGACAGAACTTCAAGTGACTTCATGTGAGCGATGGCGCAGATGTACATTAGTCGAAAGGTCCACGATGAGATCAAGTTTATAGTTTAATTTAACCAAAACATCTACAGTTAGACATTGTATATACATGAATAATATCATCATTAGGTGTGATGCAGACTTAGTCTAGACATTTATTTTCGTCCTCATACTCATGCGAACATGTGTCATGCAAATATTACCTCTACATGAATGCAAACAGAGAATGTAGATATTTGGTACAAATGTATTTATTTCATTGTCATAATACACTGAGCAACAACTGAGTATGGGCTTATTTCCACATGCACAATTGCACTCGGAACATCAGGAAAGCCTATCGAGATGCCCATTTGCTTCGTTGTGGTGTTTGCAACATTGGGAGTGTTCGATTCATTTCACTGCATCCATGTATGCCAATATCATTACATACATATAGTAGTTGAGGAAAATTCCTCGCCGTTGTTCCCATGGCACTCCAGGTTCACCGGGTAAATGTAGGAAAGACGACGGTGACTGTAATCGAAATGCACTCATGCTGTGGTCGTAGGTACGTTCGTCTTAACGCGTCGTCGCCACGATGCTATGTCGTTAGCATGGATCTATGAGGCATATAACTCAGATCCTGCAGTCAGAATGGCCAGTTATGCAACAGCGTTTATTTCGTACAAACATCCGTTTAAAACGGAAGCCGCCTAGCAGCGTGGGACACAACATCCCTAGTAGCACAAAACGTCGCGGAAACGTCTTTATTTGGTCAAATTAGGATAGAAGATGATCAGGACGTCAACGCGACGTCTAGAAGCCGTAATTTATAGTATGTTTATAAGACGCGCCGATTTAACGTTTATAATACGTCTTCGACATCTCTGTTGAAGAGGTATCCTTAAGGAAGACATCCTGTAAATGTCTTCCATTCACGTTTGCAAGACGTACCAACTTTCCATTTATAATACGTCTTCGCCAACTGTGTTCAAGACGTATCTTAGACAAGGACGATTTGTGTGCACTGTATAAGTTTACTTTCGGTGGACCTACTGACTGTCTCAAAGTGACTCAAACCAAAAGCAGTAGGAAACACAGGCGTTGAGTTGACGGTCAGTTAATACTCCCAGAAATTTCCCACTTCAGTGTTGTTTGTGTGCGTAATTGAAATAAACTTAGACACCTCACCCTCCATTTTGACTCAGAGGCGAGCACGGCTATCGAGTTTACGGGAGTTTCTAAGACGAGCAATGTATAGTATCTGTTTTCCCTTTGCAAGGGAATAGACCACCTCTACGCTCTGGTTCCCCTACTTGTAACGCCGTGGAGGGAGCCTGCTGTTCTTACGGTGGGAGGACCTCTGCTAACGCGGTCCACCTTGGTGAACCGCGTCTTCGATTTTGGCTAAAATGCCACGTGGCAGTGCTGCTTGCAGTTCTGCTTGGAGAAACAGGAAATGGAACGTGTGGTGACGGTGACTGAGGTTGAAAAATGAAAAAAGAGGCAGATCTCCGGAAAACTGTACCCGGTGGATATCCACAGGGCTGAATTTTTTCACATTCAAATTAGTGTTCTAAACATTTTTTGAACGTCTTCAAGACGGCCACAAACACGTCTTCAAGACTCGGGAAAGCGTCAACTTATCCGGGGATAGAAGACGTTATGTAGATCAGATTGAAGACGTCTCCTAGATGAAAATGTGGTTGTGGCTAGACCTTTCCTCGACGTTTACAAAACGTTTTGTGCTACTAGGGATGTGACCTGATAACGATGTATCACATAAGTCATCTGAAGGACACGACAGCCTTTTTTGTTCATGATAGAGGCGAGCCATGGAGGTAAACAGGAGGGGTTTCCTGAAAGGTGCTTTCAGGAGATCAAAGTTAGGTATTAAGATGTAATGACTAATAGATTCAAATGCCTGAGGGTTAAAGTCGATGAGTACAGCGGAAGTAATTTTGCTATAGTGTATGACAAGTTTTATATTATCTGTCAACGTGTCTATCTTTGTCTCTGCAGGGTAACCTATCGAAACCCGATTTCTTGAATGTTTGACAGGATATTTTTTTTTAAAATGTAGGCGTGCTTTCCAAGTAAGTCTCCAAGTAATTTACAAAAGAAAAGTGTCACATACGTAACACTTTCTATTTTGACACGTTTACTGTGACAATGTTGAACTTTCTCGCAGTGCCCAAATTTTTCCATTAAGCACGTTATCTTTTGGCTGTAACACACTAGAAATATTGCAAGTCTGTCGGGTGCAGCTACAGAAAGAATATCATGCTGGCTCATCATCTGCTCGGGCACAGATAGGGTTTATAGTACATGCACAGGTGTCTCTTCCCAGCATAACATTCCTCGTTCTCTTCCATGCAGTACTCAATATGGACTTTCGGCTGCAAATATTATTGCAAGAGGAAGCCTCACAACATTGTCAATCATCCTGATGGTCGTGCCTGTCTGGTAAGGTAGAATCAATCTTTCAGGGTAATTATTGAAGCACTACAGAGTCAGGAAGTGACAACCTCATTATTCATGGGTACCTTGCACAGACTTCTATAAAATTTGGGATTAATAACAGTGAAGTATATGTAGCTAATTCATCTTCAAGTCGGTACTAGGGTCCATGATGAGAGGCGGCATGAAAATATCCAGAAGGGACCGTTGTTTCAACAGGCGCAGTCATGCAATGCACGTAGATTAACGGCCGACAGAAGAGCCAAAGAAAGGAGAGAAAGGCGCGAATGGCATTGGAATCGATGTTTTCCGTTCGACAGCATTCATCGCCCGAGTCTGAAATGCTCGGACGTGACGTATATTCAAGTGGTAGGGAATGAGCACGATTATCCGGAAACACAAATGGGGCCTGGACACCATTAAAGTATAAATTAATTAGCACATAGGATCCCCCACAGTAATCAGCATGCTTCAGTGAGTCACCACACTAATTGGGGAGCACCTAACCAGTGTCCACACCACCCTTCACTTTTCGCATACTCGTGGTCCTAAAAAAGAAAAAAATAGATAGAAATAGAGTGGACAGAAACAATTTATTCGGAACTGCCGAGTGGCCAGCGACCGTCATGTTGCTTGTTGACGGCCAGTATTTGCAGAGGTCGACGACAGGTGGCCACCTAGTTGCAAAGCATCAGACCAGATGGCGCCACTGTCATACTTCCATGCGAGAAACAACAAAACAAACAACAGGACAACAAAATACTAGCGGCGGGTAAAAATTACAACAAGAAAGACACGAATAAACAAGTCTAAACATGCAAGAGCGTGTACAAGACATCAGGAAAAAGCCCTAACTACTATGGCAAATGCTAAACATGCAACAGCACAGAGAAAAGGCTTACGGCTCAGCCCAGCGTGACCACACATTGCTACGAAACTCGAGGGCTAACACAAGATGAAAACACCAGCTAGGAAGGCACTGCTAAACAAGTCTGGACATGCGACAGCACGGACAACATATACATCGGGGGAAAATAAGGCTTAAGGGGATCGATTAGGCCTAGCCGCATCACCACCGCACAGCAGCTAACAAAAGATGACAACCACAAAATGCTAGACACAGGGTGAACACAGCTAAACGTGCGACAGCACGGAGAAAAGGCTCAGGACGCACAATGCTACGAAACTCAGCGGCGTGGAAGTCCCTGCCAAACAAGGCCAGTCATGCCGAGAAAAGGCCTAACCGCTACGGGAAATGGTAAACATCCGACAGCACGGAGCGTGGTAAAATGCGCAAACATAAGGAAAAAGGCTACGGCAAACCACTCACCTTTTCACCGCGGCGACGGAGCGTCCGCTTCAATCCGCGGAAGACGTAGATGGCCGGTGTGGTCTGAAACCACCGCTCACATTCCAAAAACAGGGAAGGAGCCAGCGTCACCTTTTTCAAGAGCGACGCCATGTCTTTAATGGCCACCACGTAATTGTACGTTTTCTTGTCGTTGGGAAGTGATATGAGTTTAAATTCGACGATTTTTAACAGAAAAGTCACGCAAATTTCGAAGGCGGATACCATCAGCCGCGGCTGTTGGAACAGGTACGATATTGATCTGTCCGAACACGTTGAAGTATTTCCCTTGTCGCTTCGAAGTGTTGTTTCGGACCGCGAGACGAGGCGTCGTAACCGTTTTTTAAATGTTCATCGTCGACGACAAAGAGTCCAGCCGTGTGCACAGTGTCCTGAGCTAGAGGCGTGGAATGAAGCACGACGTCAAAAATATTCCTCTAGGCGTACAACTCGATGGAACTGACGAGCTTGTTGTTCGCGCAAATGGTGACCATCTTGAACATGCCGCTCAACAGATGGTTTATTGGGAAAACGACATCTTTCTCGTCCATTTCTCGTCCGTCGTCTCGAATGATGCGCAGTAAAGACACGAAGCTGCCATAGACATCCAAGTGTGCCCTTTGCAAATTTTGAATAGAAAATCCGATCATGGTATTATTTACCCCGTTGACCGGATAAAAGAGTTGGTAGAAATTATCTTCCACTCCGTATTGAACACAAGGTTCGAACATCGTCACGTCACTATTCAGAGTGTTGACCGTTGCGACTGTTTTTGTCGTTCGTTGACGTCATGCCCGGAGCGCAGCGGAAGTGTGACCCCCATGGTGAACCAGAGATATCTGCAGGTGCATCGTGTGTCGGCGCGTTTTGATGTATTTTGCGTTGTAGCTCCCCATTGTTCGTTCCAGAGCCATGCATTGAATCCAGCATGTCTCTCCCCTTTGCTATGGCTGTCTTTTTTACTGCGCCCGATGTTCCTTCGCCGTCGGCCAAAATCCGCGCCAAGCACTTCAACGTTTTCGTAGCGATCGATTGTATTTGTTGCCAGATGGGAATGATCAACTTGGATATGTTACCCAACACTCTGCCTCCTCGTTGGAAAAGGGGTCCCGTATACTCGTGAATTATTTTGGGGGAATTACGATACATATTTAAAGTGCAACGTTAAATTGGTTCTACCTTTGGATTGCAACGGTAAACGTCTTCCCGTTTCGTCCGTGAGAACAACCGTCACTGCGGGAATTTCGAGTTGAGACAGGGTAAAATACTGTCGCCGTCACCGTCACCGTGGGGGAAAGGTGAGTGATTTGCTGTAACCCGATGTTTTCCCGATGTTTGTGCGTTTTTACCACGCTCGTGTTAAGCCTTTTGTCCGTGCTGTCGCATGTTTGGAATTTGCCGTTCCGGTTAGGTCTTTTCCCCGCATGACTGGACTTTTTTGCCAGTGACTTCCATGCGATTGAGTTTTCTAGCATTGTGCGTCCTAAGACTTTTCTCCGTGCTGTCGCACGTTTAGCAATGTTTGCCCTGCGCCTAGCATTTTGTGGTTGCCTTCTTGTGTTAGCCGTAGTGCGGTCGTGATGCGGTTAGGCTTAATCGATCCCCTTAGGCCTTCTCCCCCGATGTGTGTGTTCTCTGTGCTGTTACATGTCTAGACTTGTTTAGCTGTGCCTTCCTAGTTGCTGTTTTCATCTTGCGTTAGCACTCGAGTTTCGTAGCGATGTGCGGTCGTACAGGGCTGAGCCTTAAGCCTTTTCTCCGTGCTGTTGCACGTTTAGCATTTGCCGTAGCGGCTAGGCCTTTTTTTCAATGTTTTCTACGTGCTGGAGAATGTTTAGACTTGCTTAGCAGAGTCTTTCTTGTTGCAATTTTTACCCGCCGCTAGTATTTTTTTCTCTGTCTTTTTTGCATAGAGCTATGACTGTGGCGCTATCTCGTGTGATGTCTTGCAACTTGTTGACCACCTGTAATCGACCTCTGCAATTAATAATTTGTTTGTCTTCATTCTATTTGTATCTACCTTTTTTCTTTTTTATCACCACGAGTATCCGGAAACATGCAGGGTGGGTGGATACGAGCTAGATGCTCCTCAATTAGTGTAGTGACTCACTGAAAGATGCTGATTGCTGTGGGGGATCATAATTACCTCTAATTGTTAATTTAATGGTGTCCAGACCCCTTGTGTGTTTCGGGATAGCCGTGGTCATTGCCTACTAGTTATTCACACATACATTGATTAACACACATGGATTCGCAATAGAGATTACCTCACCCCAGCTTCTTCTGTTCTCTCTTGATCCAGTACTTTTCTGCTTCTTCCAGTTCCTCTGCGCTTAATATGCCCGATATTCTTTCTTTTGATATGCGCTTTATGAAACGAAATGCTTGTGCCGTTACTCTTAGCAGCTTTTCGTAATCGCTGAAACGGTTAATATCAAATATGTCTTGTGTCTCATCATGATTCATGTCTGCCGAAAGTTGGACGGCCTGCACAACAACAACAACAACTTTATTTTGACTTTGGAGAGTGGGGAGGTTCATCGCCGGACGGCGCATGGACGGCTTGCACGGTTGATTTAGTGTATGTGCCTTCCACACCTTCATCCCTCAAATCTTTCTTTTCGTTCGCTTGGCTTGGCCATCGACCTTTGTCTTCTAGCCATTGAGGCTCTTCCCACCACAATTTCGATGACAATAGCGTTTTTCACTTTACTCCTCGAGTCCGCAAATCGGCCGGATTGTCTTGTGATCTTACATGTTTCCATGCATGCTTCGCAGTCACTTTTCGTATTTCTCGCACCCTGTTTGATACGAACACCTCTGCGGAGGTCTCGGAAGATATCTATTGCAATGCAGTCGTAGAGTCTGTCCAACAATAAACCTCATCCAACTTACGTTGAAAGTTCTGTTTTAAATAGTCCAGCAGCTTCGCTGTAAGAGTTGCTCCTAACAATTCGAGCCTTGCTAATGATAACGGCTTCAGAGGTGCAACTCGTGATCTAGCCATGAGTAATTGCTTTTTGCAACTTAAATCGTCGTAATGTGTAACCATGTACGCTGCGCATCAGTATGCTGCTGGACTCACGTCTGAAAATATGTGCAGTTCAGTACGTACGACCTTGCTCTTATTTCCGTCGTCATAACATCTAGACATCGTGATCTTTTGCAGCTCTTCTACGTCTGTAAACAATTCAAGCCATCGCTCTTGTTGATCCTTCTGCAGGTGATCGTCCCATGAGATCTTTGTTTTCCACAGACCCTGCACTAATATATTTGCTGCAACAATTACGGGTGCTAACATCCCCAATGGATCATATATCCTTGCGACACGTTGTAGCACCATACGTTTGGAGCATGGTGATTCTTCGTTCATGTCTTTCACGATATTTTCTGCAGATATTTCGATCTCATCTTTTTCGAAATTCCAGTTAAGTCCAAGTACCTTGATTTGCCCTTTTTCGCGTACTTGTCTGTCACGTTCTTCTCCCAAGAAGTCACTTGCAAATAGCTGCATCAGATCCTTGGAGCTTGACGTCCATTTCCTTAATTCCATGTCAGCTGTGCCAAACATCTCTCTTGCTTCTAAATAAACCTTTCTTGCATCCTCATCACTGCTTCCTCCGATGATCACGTCGTCGAGGTAAACAGATTTTTCCAACATCCGCACAGTGCCCTGGTACTTATCCTTCACGGACTGCAAGTGTGCTTTTATCATCGCTGCTAGCAGAAACGTGCTCGAGGCAATTCCAAAGGTTACCATTGTCATCCTCCATGTCTCCAATTTGTTATTTTCCGTAGTATATGGTATGTGCTCCCACCACAGCATACGAAGTGCATCTCTGTCTCCTTCTTGTATGAGAATCTGCAGGAACGCCTGTTTCACGTCTGCTACTTTGTCCGTTCTGAAGTTGAGAAGAACCGAGACTATATCGGGGTTAAGGTTCGGCCCTGCATCCAAATAGTCGTTTACAGATGTCCCGGGTGTCTCAGCTGATGAAGCGTCGAAGACGATTCTGATCTTGGTGTTTGTTCTGTCTTCCCGAATGACAGCCTGGATGGCTTTGTCATACCTTTCCAATAGGGTTGTGTCCTTCTGTAGCCTCTTTGTTAGCTGCAATAGGCGTTTGTGGGCCAAGTAATAATTATCCTCCTGATTGACCTCGTGCTTCCATGTAAGTCTCACTGCATATCGATTGTTGACCTTTTGAAGATTCGTGGAAACCTCTATTACCGTATTTTCACGCGTATTAGCCGTCTCTTCTCTCCAGAATGCTTCTAATAGTCCGTCTTCTAGTTCACATCCAAGCGACACTTTTAGCACATTGACTGCGGCCTGCCTAGTCCATCGGCATTTTAAAGTAACCGGCCCGTGTATCGCCCAACCGAGAGTTGTCTCCACCGCTGTTACTGAATCGCGTATCCTGTATGTCTTTCCAGTGACAAGTTTCCAATAGTGGTCTGATCCTACCAGGACGCCTATTTGATCGTCTGCTACTGTTTCTTCGTCTCCCAAATGTCGCTTAACTTCGTCTGGTAGACCTTGCATGTTGGGATCCACTCTTGGCGAGATATTACTTTGTAGCGGCACCGTCATCGTCATTGATCATCCCGATCATCTCGAGCATAGCGCGCCGCTGCAGAATAAACAGTCGAGCTTCTGGCACGAACCCGAGCTCTTGTCTGCTCTTTGCCTCCTAGCCTCGACAACTTCCTATCTTCTCTACTTCGAGAGCTCTGATCGTCTCTGCATGTGTGCCCTTGTGGTTCTTTATCTTCAGCTCAACGTCTCGCATCTCTTTCACTGAAACTGCTCCTCCAAAAGATCCGATGAAAAGATTCTCCGTTCCCAATATTGGACATCTTAGTGTCTTGGACAATGACTTTATAATGAATGACCTTTGACTTCCAGTGTCCAGTAGTATCCTTGCTGGTTGCGTACCTTGCCTTCCCTCTATTATCGCTGTAACGGTTGGAAGCAACACCCTCCTTGAAAGTTCACTTTTTTTGTTTCTTGCATCTAGTCTTTCGGATGCATGATATGTATGCTCTGTCGAACGCTCTTCTGCTCCCTGTTCTATTCATCCGTGGTCTGGGTTCGGCGGTCTACTGTGCCTTGGATGACTTTCCAACTCGTCCGCTACACCAATGATGATTATGTTCTCCTGTTTCGGCACATGCTTGTAGCGTGTCCGCCTTTGCATCTTCTACATTTAATCCTGCTGTTGCAAAGCTTTGCTGAATGCCTTTCTCCTGTGCATTTGAAGCCGCGTCGCTCTTCTTTGAGTTTCAGCATTTTAGCTTCATACGTTAGCGATTTCTGGCACTCTTCTGATTTGTGGTTAGATTGACCACAGAATATGCATTTGCTTGTTGCGGTCATAGAAAAAGCAGCAGATGATTTTCCTCTTATTCCCTGTAATTTTCCCGTTGCGGAGTACGAGGTGTACCCTAGTGGAAAAAGTCGTTCACTGTCCGTTCAAACGTGTACGGAAGAACTGAACGGTCTTGTATGAACGACCCTGTATGGTGGCCGTACAGGTACGGCCCCCAATGGAGGCCATACGCGTGTGGACCTGTACGGCCTCTGTACGGGCCATACCCTATGGACAGCCGCTGTACGGGCCATACCCTATGGACAGCCGCTGTACGGACTCTACCACTGGCCTCCGTACGACTGCCTGAGAGGAGCTTGATGTGTACTGCACTCAAAATAATGAATGGGTAGACACTGCAGGCTTGAATTCAGCAAAAATATATTTGTTCATTACATTCGTTTCAAAAAGTCAGCCAGATGGCTGTTCACCAGATCCAGTCTCTCGGTCAGGCTTCGTCCTTTTCTACAGTTGTTTTGTGATGCGTACCGCTGGAAACACCCTGCAATTTACACAGCAGTTGTAAATACATTGTATACCATTATATTCATACCATTTATTCTGACACCTATTCCCTGTTACACAGCAAAATTACTGACTATTGTTATTAGTGGCGTTATATTAGAATGCTATTGACGCACTGTCACGTGGGAAATCAAAGCTATACCATTGAATTACCTGGCCGAACATGTGGGAAAATGTGCACGCAGTCGTCTAGGCAGCAAATATATATGTATAACAGAACATAACAGTAACTGTAGCAGTTTAGCTGTCTTTTATGTGGGGTCTAATTGGTCACAATAATGGGAAGAAAAGTAAGCCACAGACAGCAGCTCATGTCTGTTGCTGTTGTGCCACATGTTGTCACTTTTTAGTAAAATTCCACACGTTACAATGACATAACCACGGCAATAAGCAATTCTCCGAAACAATGAGGAAGACCAAAAATAATTTAGTTTTTTTAAGTAAATTATTGAGTTAATTACGGTAAAAATGTCATCATAGTTTCAGCCTGTTATCAAACAGCATTCGTTTGAACACATGGTGCAACGCACTAAGCATTTGGGGAGTAAGAATATACAGGGTGTTTCACGAAAAATAAAAGTTACAAAAAAAGGTTTATTGCGCACCAATAATGCAGACTCCATAATGGTACCCATTGCTGTGAGCATACTCAAACACATGAGTACACACAGAAAGCAAGCTAGTGTGAGCTTTTGATTCATCACAGGTACAAAGTTGCAAACAACAGGTTCCATGTCGTCGTATCACCCACTACAGCCTTCTCAACGTGCTCTAATCCTTATAACTAAAGAACTCACTAACTGATTTTATGTAATTTATTAGAAAATGAAAATAGCTTGTCACGTTTTTTCAAATTTGGGAGACAAAGATCGGGTGCTACTTACACATGAGAATTCAGGGAGAAATGGGGTGGTATGATGTACGTTTTGATATGTCACCGGGGGATTTTCAGGTGAAACGAAAGGCATATAGAATAACCACTGCTGTGACACTGGGATGGTGAATGACTGCAGTATTCAAACACGTGCAAAATAGGTCTCTTTGCTAATATTATGATTCACTTTTCCTGGTGGTTGACAGAAAACGACAAGTTGAAGGACCGCCAGGATTTTGGTTATTTTAAGGTGTGACCGAATTCTTTGAAATTTGTTTGGGGGGACTATCATGGAAAATTGGGTTTAACCCGAAAATGAAGAACGCTAAGCATCAGCAAGCATCTCACACTGCAATTTAAGAAATTTGCTGAGCTATGCGCAGCAATGCTCTGAAAAGAAGTGTTCGACATACGTTTTAGTGCTCCAACCTTCCTGGGTGTCAAAGCACGTTTGGCTTTGATGCCTTGTTTCAAGTACCGTTGACAGGGCTTCCCAGTGACACTACGCCCCTGAAGCTCCTCCGGTGCCCAAAGCGAACGTGCAATTTCCCGCACAAATATCGAATCTGTGCTGCTCAGCATGGCCATGTCTAGCTTGTCCTGTGGTATGTATACACCGTCACCAAGATCGGCCTGAAATGCAATTGCACAGTATATAATACTTAGTGCATCACAGTAAACAATTAAAAAATGTCAAACAGCATTCCCCATGCATGCTTCCAAGTCACTAAAGTTTAGTTCCAGACATTGGAGACACAATGATTGTCTCACATACAATTACTGAGATCAGTGCACTAGGTTTTAGGTATAAAGGATTTTACCTCTCCATGAGTATCAGAGTATGTGTGAGGACTCAAGGGTTGCTGGTAACTGCTTCACACTACTGGTTGAGGCAGAAAAGACCATGTAGAGAAGAGCATACGAAAGGGTCTACCATGAGAGAATTTGATAACCGATACAGCCACTCAGTAGGCTGATCTGGGAGACAAATGGCCAGGGTCCCTTAGCAGAGCGACCAGTGGCTACGAAACACATTTGCAACATGTTGTCATTCCAGTTAGTTTTGAACAAAATCTCAATGCAGAGTTTGGCTGAAGTACAGTCGAGACCACTTATAACAAACTTTCAGTTAACACAAGCTTCTAATGACATTGAAAGTTTTGTATCAGCTCTCTGGCGAGCTTCTCATTTTTAACAGACATGTTGAACCTCACTCGGAAAGAAGAGGAATACAAACAAGACGAGGAGCGCTCTCTCCCTGCCTGTGTGTGGTCCATATAGTCCCTTCCCTTACGCTCATCCGACACACGTGCTCCTACACAAATGATATGACTGTGATTAAGTAGGCCTCTATGATACATGGTAAACACAACGTGTGGCGCTGAGGAATTGCACATTTAGCCACATGCATGCTATGGGCACTTTCAAAAACATGCTCAACTACAACGAACTTTGGGTGTAATAAACATGTGCCGTAACTGCGAGGTTGGTTATAAGCGGGCTCGACTACACTGAACCGGCAACCATTACAGCAGGGAGATTCCACGCGAAATGATCCAGCGGACCTGCTCGGCCCTCACAAAACTATCGCAAATTTTTTACAAATTTTTTTTAGCAGTCCCTAATAGTGCAAAAACAACACACAATGAAACATTTCTTCCCAAATCTCAATGTGGCGGGTGCTAGACACGAGCAATGTTCGCAGCGCTGGAGAAATCTGTGCGTGGCGTGAACGGCAGGTGCGGCTCATAGAAAGCACCTAGAAGTTTGCGGTTTTCTTTTGCGTATAGAGCAAGCCATGCTCTATACAGCGTTCAAGTCCCGGTTTTCGTGCTGTAATCGGTGCTGGTATACAAGGCCGGAAGTTTCGCAATTTTTCTTATATTTCCCGATTTTTTTGTGGAAAATCAAACCATTAAATTTTAATGAATATTTTTTCCTGACAAGGCCTCGTGGCATACTTCAACAGGAAAAATTGCCAGACACGTAACTTTCATAGTCATTGCAGGAAAAAAAAGAGGAAGTATGCGATTTTCCCAAAATTCGCTACCATCGAGCGTAAAACACGCAATGAAGAGGTCGGAAGAGACGCCTGAAACCAAAGCAGTTTTATAGAAGAACGAGCCTTCCTCTACAACATATTAAAAAATGTCGAGGGTGTTTTTTTGTATACGGGAGAAAATAATTTTTTTGTTGTAGAGGGTATTACGGCCACACTGACCTTGGGACCACTGATTGTTTCTTGGGCTCCCGTTTTAATTGCTCATATTTCCGATTTTTTTCTGGTTGGTTTTCAATATGACAACCACCCGGACCAAAGGAACATGGCTCCAGTTGAGCGCTGTGGAGTTCCAATTCACCAGTATGAATATTATAGGTGCGTAGATGCATGTTCACTTGATGAAAGTTCCCTTTAACTGTCACATTGAAATGGTAAACAATTCAGCAAAAATATTAACCACGAAAAGTCTAACACATTATAACGCTAGAGGAAAAGACGAACGTGCAAAAAAGTCATTTACATGGCAGTACTGGAAACGACGGAATCTCGTGGTGGTGGTTCATCGTCCATGCTGTCTATCCAGTGAGGCTCACAGCTGTATAAAGCACCGTTCACATATGGAAGCGTATAACTGCGGATATCCGCAAGAAACTTCTGGGTTCGGATGAAATATGGACGCTTGTTATGATCTGCGGATCGGACGCGGATGGCGCCGGCTCAGGAGCGGGTCAGACTCGGATAAACCACGAGATTGCGCCTTCAGCTTGCTTCACACTAGGTACCGAACATAGAGTAGAAGGTGTACGAAAGCCGCTCGCACATCTGAGAGATCTCTGGCATCTCGAGTTGAGGTGCGTTAATCACCAATCTCCGTGGCCGGCACTGTGCACACCGGAAACAATGCCAATGCCAACTTAACCACCCAGGATTGTAATACGTCTGTATTTGGTACAGAAGCAAAGATTATGGTAGCCTTGCAGAAGTGTGTGCCACAGCATATTGCTTGCTCATTAAAACCCAACCAGACCAGAGAAAAATTGAGAATGAAAGGAATTAAAACAGGAGCCCAAGAAACAAATATAGCACCCCACTGGATACATGAAACGTGGACCACTGTGGTCGTAATACCCTCTACTAAAAAAAAAATATTTTCTCCTCTATACAAAAAAACACCTTCAAGAATTTATAATATGTTGTAGAGGAAGGCTCGTTCTATAAAACTGCATTAGTTTCAGGGGTCTCTTCTGACCTCTTCATTGCGTGTTTTACGCTCGATTGTAGCGAATTTTGGAAAAATCGCATACTTCCTCTTTTTTTTCCTGCAATAACTATGAAAGTTACGTGTCTGGCAATTTTTCCTGTTGAAGTATGCCACGAGGCCTTGTCAGGGAAAAATATTCATTAAAATTTAATGGTTTGATTTTCCACAAAAAAATCGGGAAATATGAGAAAAATTGCGAAACTTCCGGCCTTTGTATACCTGCACCGATTACAGCACGACAACCGGGATTTGGAGGCTGTGTAGAGAATGGCTTTCTCTATACGCAAAAGAAAACCGCACACTTCTAGGTGCTTTCTATGAGCCGCACCTGCCATTCACGGTTTGCACCAGCGCTGCGAACTTTGCTCGTGTCTAGCACCTGCCACATTGAGATTTGGGAAGAAATGTTTTGTGGTGTGTCGTTTTGCACTATTAGGGACTGCTAAAAAAATTTTCATAAAAATTCGGGATCGTTTTGTGGGGCCGAGCAGGTCCGCTGGATCATTTCACGTGGAATCGCCCAGCACTAACGCATACCTGTTGTCCTGAAGATGCGCACATGGCAGTGTCTTCTGTCCTGATTGTGCTCTCCCATGTGGTTTCCTTTGTGCACGGCTCCTGCACTGGTACCTGTTCTTGCACCTGTGAGCATTCCAACAGCAATAATAAGACTATGACGAATGGGCACATGATACGGCTAAAAAGTTGTTGAAACTAACAGCGGTTGAGGAACTAAAAATTAAAAAGCGTGAAACACATGGATTGTGCCAAAAGGGCACGAAAATGATACTAACAGTAGGCAACAAAAAGGGGCACTTCTCCCCAATGTCGATTAAAGATTGTGTGACAAACAAATATATTGCAAAGAAAGCAAGTAATCAAGCAATTGACAAACAAACTTGCATATAAGTTATTACATTACACTTTTTTCCCAACATCAAAATAAACTGTGGGGGACTCATATTCGAAGCAGACGTATATGCGGCAATAATAAATTAGCGAGAAGAACAGCAAATGCAAACTTTTGGAGAAATATTGTACATGTGATTCAAACGAAGTGCACGCATAGGCACCTTCTGGTGTGGGCTGTTCTCTTTCCACCTGTGAATGTGTCAACAGCAACAATAAAACTGCCTGGTGGGGACATGTTATGACTAAGAAAGTCTGAATAAACCGACACGGGCTAAGGAACCACAAGCCGAAATGATTAATGCACACAGGATAAGGCAGCCTAACAGGTGGGCCATTCCACATCACACAACCCAGAGGTGCTGCTCCACCCCCTTTAGAATTCAATGATTTTTTTGGCACTTCCTTATGACTCCGAAAACAACAAAACATTGGTCTTTTCTAATGAAATTGAACTTTTGGGGTGCAGAGCTCCTGAAAGCTGCCGTGCCTTGTGAAAACCTATGCAGTTTTGAGAAAACACTGTCAGTGTAAGGCACGAAGCATGTTGAAAGCACTGAAACTGATAGGAGAGAGTTTATCCAGGCATGGTGAAAATCGCTTAAATACCGTAATATGAACACCCCTGTCAAGTACGACTAACATGTTCAGTGCCATACATGGCTCATAATGTCTGCTCAAAGCAACATAGGTCTTTGCAAACTACTGCATTTCATTAGAAAACAGCAATGTTTTGTTGCCTTCCAAATCATAGAAAACACACACAAAAAATATACATGCAATTCTAGAAGGGGTCAAGAAGCCTCTATGTATCACTTGGCATGAAATGGCTCAGGTGCAAAACGAATTGAACAGTAGGTGACAAGATGTATAGCAAGCACTATGAATGAGTGTACCTGTGGTCCAAAAAAGCTTTGCGCGGAAGGCCCCTGTACTGGAACCGAGCTTTGGACACTTAAATTTGTCAACTGCAACGTAGGGTACGGCAGTATGGTTACAGGTGCTCTCACGAATAAATAATGTAGAAACTACATGTGCTCGCACTTTTGTCATGTGTGCCATGTACAAGCACAAAAACTAGACTGAATGGTAGGAATTCATCAAGACTTTTTAGTTAGTTCATTATGGTATTCGATTAGAGCTAGTTCTTGCTTTAGCAGGCACTGCACAGCAATCGACTGACACAGTGAAGTATGACAAACCATACCAGTTCTACTGCTGCAGTGCTGCCAAGTTGCTTGGTTGGCTGTGCAGTCGAGAAGTATGGCTCCTCATTAAATGCTTGAGGCTGCAACGTGACAATGCTTTTGTCAGTGCAGTGTCATTTGCAAAGCAATATAGATGAAACAAATGAAAAGAAACCTACAGGTTCAGTCATCAAGTTTTCACTCACGCATCGCAGTGCACTCTGCAGATTTGTGAACGTCCCAGGGTGCACTTCGGTGTTTGACACTGATGACGTCATGGTGCACGAACATTGCTGTTGTGCCTTGAAGACTGTGTCTGGTAAACAAATTGCAATGATGGTGGACTTAAGTAAAGAGGATACGGCGATACTACTAATTACTAACATTGCAGTAAACTGTATGCCTTTGCATCTGAACACAGTGGAAACATGACATATTACACATATGCCGGGAACATGACCACCACAGGATGGCGAACCCGTTTCACAGAGTGTGAGCTTCTACGAAGAAGAAAAATATGCACATGCAATCTGTAACAAAGCTCATAAGAAACATCAGGACTGACCAAAGAAGCAAGAAAATTGTTCACATAACATCAGATTGAAGACTATGAACTCTGCAGCACATTACCAATTTTCTCGAGGAGAGTTTCTTGGAGACGTTTGCACATATCTCTCTCTTCACGAAGTTCTCCTCTCAAGACCTGCAGTTCCACTTTCAATTGCACAGCTTCCTCTCGCGCTTCATCAAGAAGGTGCTTAGGAACAGTCTCTTCTTTGGAGCTGTTCCCGTCAAGGATCTGTCTGAGTTCCTTGTTGTGGGCAGTCCGTGCATTTGCTCGCTTTTCTCGCGTAGAGAGCTCCTGAGATGCCTGCAGAGAATACAATGTTGCATTACAATTTTTTCATGGCAGGTATGACAAAGTGTGCACAAATACCTGAGTGGGTGGATCATCAAATAAACTCTCATCGAAGATGACAGGAATTGCTTTTCTCATCCGGTTTAATGCTGTAATCATCTCGGCCTTTGTTTCTGAAAGAATTGAACCTACTGCTCAGCAAAGTTGTGTCCAATGTGCATTCCCAGGTAATGCGTTGCCAGCAATTATGCCTAAGCATTTCAAACATTTTTTCCAACCTAGATGTTGTAGCTGACATGGGGCCACCAGTTCAATGGACAGCCCACACTACACAAATATTTCATGCAGTAACAAGAGAGCGCGAAATCGCGTTGGATGATTTAGATTAAAAAAGACAACACAAGAAACAAGAACACGGTGAAAAACATTGTACTACAAGGCGAAAATGGAGAAAAGGTGACAAACTATTCATGCTATTCTACGCGAACAGCAAAATATTCGTGTAACATTACTCACCGCGAAGCAGAGTGATCCGCCCCTTGTAATATCCACGCACTTGACCGTCAGTCCAAAATACCTCTTTTGGGGATGACACGACGTCGTTTACGTCTCGTGGGTGAAAGTTTTTGATCATTGTCACGGGCAAAATCGCTTCCGCATTGTCAAGATACTTCACATGTGCATACATGGTTAAAAACGCCAAAGATACACACTGGTATCCGGAACTATGATTTCAACAAACAGGACGCAGGAAGGAGCAGCAAACGGGTTCCACACGATTTGGTGGCAAGACGTACACACGCTGTTTTCCTACAGGAATAGGCGCGAAATTGTGTGACCGGACTGTAAATATTCTAGAAAACACCTAAAAAGTCGAAGCAGGCAGACGCAAGACAAAAAAAAAAAAACACAAAGAATAATGGCTGACAGCACTGATACACTGATACACTGGTAGTAGCAAGGGTAGTAGGCTCCTTCGTCCGTTAGAAATGTGCGACGGAAAGAGTTTACCTCACGTGACGATATACTCCAGCAAAACAACTGGGTCTACGCAGATATGGTGAGGTGTTTTATTATTCTAGAACAATGACGTACCAAAGAGTAGGCATGTGCTTTTTAGGCCCTTCTTTTTAGTTAGGTGCAATACCAGAAGTACCGCTTCGTTCCGCCCCTGCTTTTGTGTTGCCCAACATGGCTGCCTCCATTGAAAAAACTTAAAATATGCCGCGCTAAGCTGTTTTTTTTTCTCTCTCTCTCTGTTTGGTGTTCACTGTTCACTTGAAGTGCTTCTTGCCGTGTTTTTCTTTTTTTGCTCAAGCTGCTGCTTCCTTTTTTCGTTAGAAAGGACCGCGTGTACGATGGCAACAAATGATGCGCCGCGAAATCTCAAGAAACTGTACATGTACAAGGGACGACGTTTCTCAGTTCCACGTTCAACAAAACATTACAGGACAAGGCGGCTTTGTGACAGCACTCTGAATGCTACCAACTGTATGACAACTGACAGCAACAGCCCGCAAATGACAGATCAGCCGGCTGAACCAAGCACCGACGTCCGAGGCACAGGAAATTCTCTACCCGCTGGCCGTCAGAACTGTGAGTCTGATGTGGACGACAGCGACTACGGTGCAGCATTGCAAGGGCAGAGAAGAGAGGAAATGCACGCAGGAGCTTATTGTGACCCCAATGAACTCGACGTCTCACATGCTATAGATGACAATGTTTTTACATCGACGAACAGCCTGTCAGGAATGAGCGCAGACGATTACTGCTTGGAGAATTATACAGGACCCATGCAGGTCACAATGGACACGGAACAGCAAAGCAGTGGATCCACAGGTGCACCAGGCGATATTGGGCACGAGGGGGAAGATAGCCACCCCGAGAAAAGTGAAACGCCAGCTGATGAAGAAAGCCTTCCTGCTTTCGAAGAGGCCGAATTGTTGGCAGGATGCCTGAGAGAGTTCGGTGATGAAACCCTGCCGAATTCGCCCACAACCAAAGCTGAGGCAATTGCCATGATAATGTCGTTTGCTGTAGGCCATAGCCTTACATGGACATGTATAGAAGACCTGCTGAAGCTTGTAAATCTGCTGTTTGGATCAGACGTGCTCCCAAGGACAAAATACCTACTACGAAAGCTGTGGAAACCAAAGGAGGAAAAGTTTGTAAGGCATCATTATTACTGTGAGGACTGCAGGACCCTGCTAGTACAGGATGAAGAAACACCATATTTGGCTTGCACCACTTGTCCCAAGACCAGTGAAATATCAACCCTCAGGAGTTCAGGAAACTTTTTTAGCATCCTCAACTTTCATCAACAGCTGAAATTTGTTATATCAAAAAACAAAACAGCACTTTACGAAAGCCTGAGAAAGACAAATACTTCTGATACTGCAACTGGTATCACTGACGTAACAAATGCGAAACTGTGCCAGAAGTTGAAACAGGATGGTATCATCACAACAAATGACCTAACTTTTACGTTTAACACGGATGGAAGTCCAGTGTGGAATTCATCAAAGACATCTGTATGGCCAATACAGTTCATTGTCAACGAACTGCCACCTCAGCTGAGATTCAAGAATTGTGTGTTGGCTGGACTCTGGTTCGGCAAGTCACACCCCAACATGACGTTGTTCTTGACAAAATTTGTAGAGGAAGTAAACAACACCCCACCAGTTGTCTGGCAACACAATTCTGAGGTGCTGTCGTCGCGTGTCTTCGGGGTGTGCTGCTGTGTCGACACACCTGCCCGTGCCATGGTTCAAAACCACATCTCATTTAATGGCTTCTTCCCTTGCACTTGGTGTCTCGTTTGTGGCGAGTACATAGAAGGTAATTATTTGTCTCATGTTGTTGCACAAATTACCTCTTGCTCTGGTTAGCTGTTGCAACGTGCTAGTGCCTGTAGTCATTGATAGCTTAAAGGGGGACAAAACAGGTTGCGGGAACATCGCAGTGACCTCACGGAGCAATACAGCACTGAAAACATAATGCGCACATGAAATAGAATATTGAGGGTTTTTGGTCAGTCGAGGGTCAGTTTGGAGGGTTGAGGGTTTGAGGGTACAGTTTGAACTCGTATCTTGGATTTGCCAAGTAGGTCTTAGAGTTAGTACTTAGAGTTGACCTCACTTCTTGATATTACAATCTGTAATATGTATACGATATTACAATATCTGTGCTAGTAGTTGTATGTAAACAAGTAATACATTTCAATTTTTAAACCGGTGTTCTATAAATGAAATCACGTAATAGTCATTCGGGGCATGATGGTCCTGGTCTTTTCTCTTTTTTTTTTTGTACAGATGGATACGATGAGGCAGAGATGCTAATTTGTTAAGTCAGAGTTGGAAACCATGCAACATGGGGTTAACTGACTTGACTTCACAATTTCTGTTTTCGTTACAGGTAGCATGAGATTCCTCTCTGATACTCCCGATCAAGAACGAACAGATTCATTTGTGAGGCGGGATATGGCTCTTGCACTGGAGGTGGGCACAACTGTAAATGGTGTGAAGGGCCCATCACCACTGATGAACTTGCCGTACTTCGACTTGGTTTGGGGCCAGACGGTCGATTACATGCATTGTGTGCTGCTTGGGGTTACCAGGCAAATCACAGAATCGGTGCTGAACTTGTGTAAGTGCCTCTCCATTATTACCTGTCTTTATCTCCATAAGCACCACACAGCATGTCGCGTTAATACATGGAGCTTTCTCAATATGCAGGTACTCCATCGACCATTGCAGCGGTTAACAGTCGATTAGAATCGATAACACCACCCCACTGCTTCACGAGATTGCCACGATCATTAAACGAAAGGGCATACTGGAAAGCGAGCGAGTGGCGACATTGGTTGCTCTTCTATAGTCTACCTTGCATGTTGGGCCTCGTACCAATCAGTACATGGCGGCACTTCAGGAAGCTTGTTGAGGCCACCCAGATCCTTCTGTCAGTGGAGCTGACAGCAGTTCTGCTTCGTCGTGCTGGTATGTTACACACCGCTGACATTTTGTGTTAATTTATATACTCCATAATTTCCACACCATCACATCGTAAATTTATTTTCAGATGGCCTGCTTCGACTTTTTGTCTCACGCACAAGGGACCTCTATGGCAACGCCAGTATGACCTACAATATGCACCAACTCCTCCATCTCGCCACTACAGCAGAGAAACTGGGGCCACTTTGGGCACATTCGGCATTTGTTTTTGAAGGTGGCAACGGTGCTCTTGTAAAAACTGTGACAGCAGCGAAAGGCGCCCCCTTTCAAGTTATTGAACGCGTTGCCATGGCACAGGAGCTTGATATTGTGCTGTCGAGCACATCACTTTCACGCTCCGTTACTGACCTGTGTCACAGCATGCTGGGATACGAGCCTCTGAAGAGCTTTGAATACATCAATGGTGCCTGTATGCTCGGAGCATCCAAATTTGTGTGCAGCTTCTCCCCTGCAGAAAGCGCAGCCCTACAACAGCTGTATGGCACTGCACCTTGCTCAGCTTTGGAATTTTTCCGCTTCATCTTGAAAGGACAAGTGTACCACAGCTTTGCATACACAAGGGCAAACAAGACGGACAGTACAGTTTTAAAAGTGTCTCCTGGAAATGAATTCTTCAGAATCCAAAGGGTTCTGAAAGTCACTGTAAACAATGTTGAAAGATGCGTGTTACTGTGCAAGGAGATAATCATTCCTGAAGCAACGTTAGTGAGGTTTCCACTTCACATCAAAGAGGCTGTTGTGTGCCCACTAGCCAGTCTCAAGGCAGTGGAAATTGATCATGTTATTGAACCAGTGCTCTTTATTAATTTCCCTTCTGAAGAAAGGTCTTATGTATGTGAGCTACCCAACACGATTGAGCGGGACTAAGCAAACAGCAGCATGTTTCATGCTTGGTTTATTTACTATCATATCGCTCACTGTAGTACCGTAATTTCACGCGTATTAGCCGCGGCTTATGCGTGATTTTTTTTCTCACGGGCGCTCTGCAGCTTATCCACCGGTGCGGCTTATCTGATTACTATTTTTTCCTGGTATTTTTCCCATATGCCGGTTTTAATGAAAGGGCCGACAGTGTCTCTGGAACAGCACTGCCCTGCCGATGCACGAACAGTTCGTAACAGGGACGGGTCCACATTCGAGTACATTGATCTTCCTGGTGCATTTCCCCAAGCAGCTTTAACGAAAGTTGTGACAGTGATTCACGTCTTCTTGAAGACCACTGACCCATCAATCCATGAAAAACTCCCAACAAGGGCACAATCCGATCTTGGTAGAACTCTAGAGCTGACCTTCTTTGCTGTACACTATGCCGACCCTGTAGTATGGACCACGAGGTTTATGGCCTTCTCTATGGTCTCCTTTGTCTCACAAATCAGTCTTCTCGTATTGCCCGTGGCTTATCTGCCAGAAAAATTTCAAAACGTTCCTAAAAACGTGTCCTGCGGCTTATCTGCGGTGCGGCTTATACACGTGAAATTACGGTACATATGGCAAGCTTTCTTTTTTTTTTTTGCACGATACATATGTTGTAGATGTAGCTATAACTTTCCACTTTGCAAATTAACTGGATACAGTGAATCCCTTTATTGCGGTCCATTGAGTCACTTTGTAAAGTGTTATTAGCCAAATAAATTATGACAGTGTTAATTGCAGAAACCCTGAGACAAGACAGAGGCCAAAATGCAGGCATCACAGCACAAAAGCCTGAACACACGACTTGTCTCCAGTCCTGTTGGGTTGTGTGTGTCCTGCCTTGTATCAGAGTTTCTGCATTTGTAAATAATCACCTCACCTGGCCCATCTCTATCAATAAGAAAATGCAATAACACTTTGTATGCTTGTGATTGCAATTTGTGTGGACCACCTGCAGCTTTTTGCTCAGAAGCCATTAAAATATAGAAAAATTATAATACTCCCCATACATCTGCCACGTCAGAACCTGACTAAGAAAGATGAAATAAGGTGGGCAGCACTTCAATTCAGAGTAAGGAACTTATATAATGCCTTTTGCCTTTACAGAATTTTTATTAAAAACCTATGCATGGATATTGTTTTTGCAGATGAGTTCAGTGGCGAGACACACATACTCTAGAAGAGAGTATATGTATACAAAATGACTAATTACCTGAAATTGGTTAATTAACACCGTAATTAATGAATTTTGGGCAAAAGTGAAATAGCAGATTGAGACTATCCTTGGTGAACGCCATTCCACATTTAAAAAACAACACGTGCACATTCATCCGCGAATTTTGATATGTAACGCATGTATGATATGCATATATGATATGTAGACGCAGCCGAAAAAGTGTGCCTGCGTGGATCTCTTCACCCTCGCCAGCATAAGCTTATCTGGGCCGAGTGGAAAGCGGTTTATCTGGTGCACCTGCTCAAATAATCTCCAAAACTCAAAATCACGTGGCCCTCTGTTGTGAAGCGAGCCCTTGTTGGTCACAGTGTTTCAGCATATCAAAGTTCGGGGATAGATATTTGAACGCACGTGTTTTTCAAGTTTTGTTAAATGTGAAACTGCATGATGTGCTGCATGATGTGTGTGCTTACAACTATAGGACAGTCTCTCAGTCTCCTATCTCGCTTGCAATACCCTAATTTATCAAACTTATAGGTACTCTGTCACCTTGTAGTCGCACAGTTTCTTCAAGAGTATGTCTGCTAAGCAATAGATCTCAACTGCAAAAATGACATCTATGCTGTTCTCATACCTTTTTTTATCAGAATTATATAAAGGCTAAAATATATATGTATATAATTATGCTAAACCCAGACTTCAAATATAACAAGAGGTCGCAGAACTAAAAAATGTAAAATTACCAGTGTTACTGACAGTATTGTACATAGCAATTAAATCTGCGTGCGTATCTTGCAACAGGACCTCACAACTCGCGCTTCACCACCACCCACCCCCCTCCTTCCCCTGGGCCGTGTCCGTATGGCTTCCAGAATCGAGAGACCATAAGAGAAGTGCCGTCCATTCGCATGAGCCGTACGGCGCTATGGTGGCCATAGGTCAGGCCATAGAAGGTCGCTGAATTCCTTACTCGCCATAAATAATTCGTGCCTATGCCATACGGCCGTACAGCAGGCCATACGTTGGCCGTACGCCAGGCCATAGCGCCCTATGGTGGCCATACACTATGACCATAGAAAGTCACTGAATTCCTTACAGTCCATAAATAATCCGTTCATGTCCACACAGGCCATTCAAGATTTTGTATGGAATTGAATGGTTTTTTCCAACAGGGTACTGTTCCCGTTTGAACTCTGCCCGCCATTTATCGTCGTCTCCTTGACATTTTACGAAGTCTTGCAGCCGTTGAAGTAGTCTCTCAAGCTTCTCAACATTCTCCCTCATCAACGTAACCTCTTCCGCTTGGTTCTGGTCATGCTGGCCATTCCTTTTTCGTTCTTCTTCTTTCAGTTTGAAATCAACAGCGACTTGCTCTGGAATGCTCTTTAGAAGAATGGGTAGCAGCATTGTAGCATACGATTCCAGTTCTATGCCCAAAGACTCCAGCCCTCTAGTGTTGACTTCAACAGTCTGATGTAGATATCGAAGTCCTTCCTTGTCATTTTTCGACATTACAGGTTTTGTCAAAAACCTAACCTTTGTCAAAACCTGCCGTTACTTCGACTTCACAATTGACCGAGGCCGCACATGCTCATGCCACCTGAATGGCCTTGTTACGAAAGCCTCCAGGCAGATCAATGTCCTGAAACGTATCGCATGTGTGTCCTGGGGCCCATGCTACCAGGACCTCCACCGGGTTCACAAGGCTCTTTTTTTTTTTTGGCACACTGCGATACAGCCTCCATCTCCTTCATGCCCTCAGCATCACCCAACAACAGGAGCTCCTGAACCTTAGAGACCGCAGTCTACGTGTCTGTCTTGAAGTGTCTCGAAGAACGCAGACATATTCCGTACTCGCCGAAGCTCGGGAGCAGCCTTTCCCCATTCTGCGGTACTTAGCAACACTCCGCGTCTACGCCCGCTCTCTGAGGCAGGCGTCTCATCCCCTCCGCCGCAATGCTGTGAGATTCTCTCCGTTTGCTTTTGCCAATGCCAGTTGCCCTCTAGCAAGTCAATCTCCCGTCCTCGACACCTGCCTCTTCCTTTGTGCCAGCAATGTGGGCCTTAACACGGCCTCGCATTCACGCTGAAACGCATACCACACCTCCCCTGAAAACACGCAGTCAGCCGTGTGGTAGCCCAACAATCCGCTTTGACACACCTCGTCTCTACTTATCCCCGTTGCCGATAAATCTTCACCGTGCCTCCGCAATCTCTGACGCACCGGGCGCAACCTCTTACGTCACCGATGCAGACCATGAACATGCCTATAAATTGCCCTACCCCATGTCGTCCACTGAGGCTGAACTCCTGGAATGCATTTCTGACTTGCCACATGTTGGGAAATGGGACGTCCTTACCGACAGCAAGACGTCCCTCCTCGGGTTGAGGTCGTCCCGCCCCAACCTCATACAAGATGTACCCAGCCTGACCACGCAGACGTAGAACAGACTCTGCGCCAATGGTAGTGTTTTGTCCCTCTAATGGGCGCACGGCAACACTCGCGCAGACCCGGCTGCAAGACCAGATGCCGCAGCTGCTACTCTTGGCACCGCAAGTCCGCCCCTTACACTTTCGGCTTGTCATTTATCTATTTGTCGTCGGTGTGCTGCCTGTGCAAAGCATATAGATCTAAAGCCGCCGCCTACAACAGTCACGTCTAGTCCATCGACTCCTAGATGTCCTTCTTGACGTGTCGCTGCAGTCGTCAGAAGGAATCACTGCTGCACCGCCTCCGTGTCAACGTTTCCTGCACCCCATTGCTTCTTCACAAAATAGGCCAATCCAGCTGCCCCTTGTGTCCCAGCAGTGGCGAGGTAGCCGACGTTCGTCATCATCTGCTGCAGCGCCAGCAGCGCATTCCCCAACGGGAAGCCCTCCGTCGTGGCTTGGCTGAAACATAATGTCCGTGGCCACCCTCCTTGGTCCCGTCCTACGGCATACCCAGTGGGCTGTCACCACAGTCCTGCTCCGCTTCCTGAAAGGCTCGGGCCTTGCGTCTGCCCCCTGACTGGGCTTTCTTATGGGATGTGGTGCCTGTACTGCACTAACTATTTTTGTGTATTTTTTTCATTACTTGTTCATTTTCTTTCTTTTTCCTTTCCCTTTTTGTTTATTTTGAGTTTGCTTTTTCTTTCTTCGAATAGCAAGCCGGCATTAGCCTGGCTGACATTTCCCTGAGAAGGGTTGAGTATTGGGCTAGTTGGTATTGAGCCATCTGAACTGAGAGCGCAAGAAACACGGACAAAGAACGGAGAGACAGACAGGACTGGCGCTAACTTCCACCCAGGCAGCACAGTGCTGAAAGTCGAGTGCGATAGGGGTGGACGGTATGCGTCTTATCAATGTTCTTTAGCTTCACGAGTGCGTTCAAGGCCTTCCACCTACACGTCCACCCCTATTGCACTCGACTTTCAGTACATTGTGCTGCCTGGGCAACTACGTTTATTGAAGAAAATGAACAAGAAACAGACCACCTGCATTGCCCACGTGTCACCGTTCTGTGTGCACCGGTTCTGAGGAAGATCAGTTCCTTTTCGGTTAAAGATACAGAAGGTGTGCTTACGCACGCATCTTGATGGCTACTTATCTTTTCTGCTTCTATTATTTCCCTTGTTAGTTTAGTCTTGTTTATTGCGATGATATTGCAATCTCGATAGATAGGTTCACATCCATGAGTGTTACAATGATAAACCAACCACCCCTCTTTTTTTCTTGTTGTTCACATGGTTTCGGTGTTCACGCAAAGGTTCATTAATGCATCGCCTAGTTTGACCTGTATAGCATTTTCCAAAAGTGAGTGGTAACTTACACACCACTCCTTCATCACAGGAAACAAATGGTTCTGCAAGTGTGCAGAGCCTGGGGAAAACTCAATTTACTGAGCTTACTCAGCTTTTATTACCAAAAATTATATTATGCTCGGGTATACGTCTTGCATTGATATATATGCTTCTTTTGGTAACTTACCGGATTGTCAGTACACAAGGAACAAGAAGCGTGCTTGTATATGCCTATATTGTTGCGTATATTCGTCTGAATGTGCCATTTCCTCTACATATACCTATCACGTGGTGCAGTATCGTAATGATAATGAATAAATAAATAATACACGCTAAATCACTACAGAAGAACGGTAGGCGAGGAGAGGACTGAGACGAGACCGCTTCTCCTTTCAATGAGACCATCACTTATTTCGCAGCCTCTTTCGTAGAGTCACTCCGCAGTACCATCAGCATCCCCCGTGCAATAAGCCTTGTCCAACCTACTTCTTCTGGTTTCGCCTTATATGGAATGATCCCTGCGAGCGCAGCAACATACAGAATTGAAACTTCAACATCATAGGTCCCGCATCAACTACAATACAGGTGATATGTAATAACTCTCGCCACTGAAGTGTTACAAAATCGACATTTTCTGATAAGCAGCTGAAATTCTACACTAGTTCGGGCTTTGATGAGGGCGACTGTGCTTTACAGCCTTCTAATCTTCCACAGGATTTCCACAGCGTCATTTCGTAACCCAGTTTGCCCGAAGTCTTCGTCGCTGCCTTGGGGTTCGCAGAATGGCTGAAACACGACAAGTCCTGACTGAAGCTGGTGAATTCCCTGTAGAGGTTTTCCATGAGCGTGAAACGGCTCGACACTTCCTACGTTTGCATGCGCACATTCCCCTGAACCCGCTTCTCTGGAAAATTCCATACCGTAAAGTGATTAAAGTGATAAAGTGATTCCCATCGCGTGGCACGCGACACGCCAGGCTCTCACTATCCTCATGGCTAAGGACGTTAACCCCGCCGGACACCCTCTGGTCTCTGCAAGTGTAACCCAATTTCATGCTCATCATCATTTTCATCTTCCGGACCTCCGGGAACGTGACGCTACCGTGGGCCCCGGGTTACTTGCTCATCGGCGCCGTCATCGTTGGCCACCGGGGAACATCATCCGGCTCGTGCACCAAAGCCCAAAAAGCAAAGCAAAACTGAGCAGCGCGATAGGTTGCGCTTCTCTGTTCTGTTTTGAGCCATCTCCCTGTCTGCCGTAGTTCGGCCTTTCATTAAAATCCAGTTCTGGACCTCACTGACTCCTCATTATGGGGGAGGGCGAATGCATCATCCTCAAGTCCTTCGATCCCATTTTTACGCTCGACGCGAAGTTTTCCACCTCCGCCGCAGTACATACCGATATGGCAAGTCCGCCTGGGCATTCGTCATCCGTCCGAACGCGTAGTGGAAGGACGTCGCCTTTCGCATCAAACCTCATCCACAGCTGTGGAATTCTATGCCATACGTTTCGCTCTGCAGCACATCGTTGAGTTTACCCCGCGGCAATGGGCCGTGTTCACTGACTCATCCCCACCGTTGGCGATATATGACGTTGGCTGCTAACATTCTTCCCCCAGCCATGCTGAGCAGAGTTGATCCAGCGCTTGCTTTCCGCATGCTTCGACATACCTCTTGTCAAGATGCCGCATTAGTTCATCGAATGCGCGTCGATGTGGCTTTTACGGTGCAGTGGCGTTACCGTTTGTGACAAGTTCACTCTCACGAATGCAGTCACTGCTCTGCTGTAAAAGATCCAGAGCACATTCTGCTCCATTGCCCACACTAGCAACCTTCCCAAGTCGTATTCTCCAGATCCCTTAACGAGCTGGACTCTCGCCCCCCTCTCTCACAAAATTGTTTGGTCCCTGGCCACATCCAGCCCAGCAATGGTCTGCCCTCAAAGCTTTGTTCACCTTTCTGGATACCATAGGACCTAGATGTGTAACGTGAAGGAGCCACTCGATTAATTATTTCATTCCACACGCCACCGCCAGCAATGGAGTGGATATCGCCCCTGGCGATGTAAGTCCCCATCCTTATCTCGCAAGGAAGTTGTTGTTGTTATACTAGTTAGAGGGGGAGAAAGTGATTGCATGATGTTTGTAAGACCCCCACCAAGCAGAGCAACTTGAGAAAATCAATGTGTGCAAGGACAGGAATTTGGACCTCAATTTAACCTTTACGTTGAAATTCTTGTCCATGCTGTTACATGTCGGCCGGTGCTGTTGAGAAACAATATGAAGAATATTGGCTGAACGGACCGGCCCCTCGTAATCAAAACTACAGTTCAGAGTATTATACCAGTGTAATGTGAAGTTGAGATCTCTGAAAGGAAATAAGGGCGTCTTGGTCTTTGTCGTGGTACTTCGGCTTCCCCGAATTACTTGAGGAACATGTGTGTTTGTGTGTTTCATTTTTGTGTGTTTCTGAACATATGTGTTTTTTACACATATGCTACAACATATGGATTTTTTGCGATTTCAGATCCCAGAAACGGCACCTCATGGCAAATGTGACAAAAATAAATGCAGTTGAGATGAAGAATGTCTGAAGATATCCAGGGTAGCTTTGGTTTTCGATGCGTCCATGGAATAAAAGCTATTTGCATCCTTGTGCTCGCTTTACATACTCCTCTTCGGCAGTGGTATCTTAATTTTTGCCCTTAACTGGATGGAATTTCACTTCTTTTTGCGAAAGAAACGCGCTTACATCTTGGAAACCATCACAGAGGTGCACACCGTTCCAACGGCGTCAGCTCCATGCAACAGAGATGTAGACGGCGTTCACGAAAGGAAGGTTAGGTAGCAAGCGAGCTCATAGTGACGATCCATGACATGAAAACCCGAGACAAGGTAGACGACGATAACAGACAAGACAACACGGTCTAAGACTCAACTGAGTTTGATACCGTGTTGGGTTGTCTGTTATCGTCCTCTACCTTGCCTCGGATTTTCAAGTCATGGGAAGAAGGTGTGTTTGCACAAACGGAGAAGACAGGCGCCTGAATACTAGCTTCCTCTGTGTAGCTTGGAGTCTCCATTTGTAGAAGCGATGCCGCAAAGCTGTAATGTTGACGCCCAAGCTTACAATGCATGAATGTTGTGTAGCGACTTCACCAACTTTTAACCTCTTTTGCTATGTATGTGTTCAACCCTAAACTGTAGTGTGTCACTAAGCGTATAGCTACACTTTTGTGAGCGCATCGCGATCTGTGCGTGAGGGTCCAGATGGCGGAAACTCGTAACAGACGACGCAGTTGTCTTCATCTTATGCCGAGGGAGCTAGTATTGTGACACCCTAGGAGTACTGAGACACCCTAATGAGACGCCCAATCACAATCTGAGGATTTCTTATACGTAACAAAACGAATGATGAAACATCCACCCTACTGAAAAAAACTTACAGCATCTCACGCATGTGTCTCAGAGGGAGTCTAAAGAAAATTCTATGGGAATATGGAACAATTCCTCACAAAATGTCTTACAGGATTTTTGACACGATTCATCTAGGGGTTCTTACAAGAATTGCTAATGAGGCTTCTTATGGGGTTCTCATAGATCTTCAAAACTAACTCATAAAACTAAATCTTCTAAGCTTTTCTCTTCTAAGCGGTTCCTCTCAATATTTCAAAGTATTTCGTGGCAATCTGCAGATCAATGTTTCATTCCCATCACTCTTTTATGATGTCATTGAGAAAGCTTCCCATATGCAGTAAAAAATGAGTACAATGTTTTGACGATACAGCAGCAGATATGGCTTTTCCTTGACGTAATTTTGGTAGAAATCTAAATGAGAACAACCTGACTGCTTAGTAGGCAAGATACCCTGTTGAGTCTAAAGGGAGGAACTTGGAAAAGCAAGCATGTGTGCTGCATGACATTCAACAAACTGCTAAGAGTGTTCATTCAGAGAGGTGCAAGTCGTCTAAGAGCTATGCCTGGATCGGCGTTTCACACATACGCTCATTTCCTATACAGTCTGTTTAACTCCAGTCAGTGTGGGAGGGGGCAACGTGTCGTCGCTGCTGCACCCGTGTGATGTGGTAAAATTATTCATTCCTTTAACTCTTTAATGATGTCACTGAGAAAATTTCGCATGTCCTGTACAAATGAGCCTAGTGTTTTTGACGATGGAGCGTCAGATATGGCTTGTCTTTGACGCACTTTTGGTAAACATCTGAATGAGAACAACCTGACTGCTTAGCAGGAAAGAGACCCCATTGAATCTCAAAGGAGGAACATGGAAATGCAAGCCCGTGTGCTGCATGACATTGAACATACTGACAGGAGCGTTCATTGAGAGATGTAGAAGACCTCTAAAAGCTATGCCAGGACCGGCGTTCCACACATACGCTGATTCTCCTTTGCAGGTCTGCTTTATTCGAGTCAGCGTGGGACGGGCAACGTGTCGTCGCAGCTGTACTTGTGTGGTGAGGCAAAATGTATCATTCCTTTAAACCGCGCATGATGTCATTGAGAAAGCTCCGCATATGCAGTACAAATGAGCCTAGTGCATGTGACGATGGAATATCAGTTATGGTTTTCTTTGACGCACTTTTGGGAGACATCTGAACGAGAACAACCTGGCTGCTTAGCAGGAAAGACACCCCATTGAGTCTCAAAGGAGGGACATGGAAATGCAAGCCCGTGTGTTGCATGACGTTCAACGTACTGATAAGAGTGTTTATTGAGAGAAGTAGAAGGCTTCTAAAAGCTATGCCAGGATCGGCGTTTCATACATACGATCATTCTCCTATGCACGTCTGTTTTATTCGAGTCAGCGTGGGACGGGCAACGTGTCGTCGCAGATGTACTCATGTGGTGAGGTGATGTCTTATTTATTCACAAACCTCTACTATAAATATGTATCTGCGAAGGAATTCACAACCATTCAAATCGAGTTGGCAAACGTAATTGGTGATTTCATTCTATTCATTTCTGGCTCTGGACGTGTCGGGTTGACGATCCACCTACGTAAATGTATATACAAACCCACCATGTTGCATAGCACATTTTGGTGCAGGCAAGCAAGAGCATCTACCACGCTATTCTGCTCTCGAACTTTATCAGATTGCAGGAGGCATATTTGGTGAGCGCCATACGTTGGAAGAAAGCTCCTCGATACGGGAAGGCATATAGCCAAGGAAGTCCAGCAAGGAGCATCATTTCGAGAAGCCGTGAAGAAAAGAGAACGTCGCACAGTGCATAAAACTCGTGACGGGTTACTTCAGAGACTCACAGGGAAGGGAAGAAAACACAAGGTCGGTAAAAAAAAAAGCTCGACCTGTGGAGAAGGGAATGCTGCCTTGGGGTACGCCTTGATGAACAGGGTGCGTGGGGCTTTGGCCATGGGATGTGTGGACAGCGACAGTGCGGTCCGTAAGGAAGTCGTGAAGCCAGCAGAAAAGTCGACCAGAGACTCCAAATGAGCTCCGTGGAGACTCCGTGGAGCACACATGTGTGCGAGACGGTATGATAGGCGGGCTTCATGTTCTGGAAGACCGATACAACCATCCGCCGATGATCACGAGCATGTTGGACTGTAGAGACCAGATCGAGAACGGGATCCATAGAACTTCGGTGGCGGCAAAATCCTGCCATTTCCTGAGGGAACGCACCTTGTTTTTCGAGCCACCAGTCGAGGCCATGCAAAACCATTCTCTCCATCAGTCGAATGATCTTACACTGAAAATGCAAAAAGCTGGATTGAAGATCAAACAAGCCTCTACCGAGTCCCGGGACATTGTACTCGATCCCTCCGCTTGGTGTCGGAGCCGATACTGGGAAAAACTCGACATATTCAGACTTCTCCAAAGCAAAGTTTGTAGGTGGAAGAGAGAAGTGTTCCAGCTGTTTCGTAATACACAAGCAGGGATATTGATGCACTACTGCAATTCTCAGTCCTACCCTTTTTAATGCGGTAATGGCCAGACTAAAATCGATAGTTCTACGCAAGGTAGCCTTCTCCGTGTATGGCGATGACGTTGCCCTTTGGACAGTAGGCAAGTCACGACCAGCCCTTCAGCGCCGTTTACAACAAGCCTTAAACAACGTTCATCTCTACCTTACGCGACTTGGAATGGACCTTTCGCCCGAAAAGTGCGTTGAGCTTCCTGTCACCCACAAGGCCATGCGTAATTTCCCTCTTTGGGTTGATGCACGGAAGTTCGAGCCTGTGCGTTCCCATCGCTTCCTTCGTGTGGCCCTGGATTACCAACTGCGCTGGGCTCGCCACATCAAGCACCTTGAAACCAAAGTGCAGCGATGGCTTCCTGCCATTCAACATCTTTCTGGCTTCGGCTGGGGGTGTGATCAACGCTCCCTCTTAGCCGTTCACGCGGCCTTGGTGAGGGCGATTGTGCTTTACAGCCTTCCAGTCTTGCCGAGGTTTTCTACAACATCGTTAAATACCCTTTGAACCCTGTTCGCCCGAAGCCTTCGTCTCTGCCTTGGCGTTCCAAGAATGGCTGAAACACGGCAAGTCCTAGCTGAAGCCGGAGAACTCCCGGTGGAGGTCCTCCGTGATCGGGAAACGGCTCGACACTTCCTGCGTTTGCGTGCGCACGTTCCCCGTCACCCACTCCTCAGGAAAATTCGATACCGTCCTGAAAGTGATTTCCATCGCGTGGCGCACAGGACACGCAACGCTCTCACCGGCTTCACACCTAGGACTGTCACACGGCAGAACGCCCCCTGGTCTATGCTTGTACCACCCACCTTCGCACGTCTTCCTGACCTCCAGGTCCGCCGAGCTCAGGCTGAGGTTCCCCCTCAAGTCCTTCGAGCCAATTTTTATGCTCTCGTAGACGCGCACTTTTCCACCTCTACCTCCGCTTACACCGATGGCGCATCTCGAAAGGACAAGTCCGCTTCAGCGTTTGTCATCCCCGTTCAAGGACTTCGCCTTTGGCATTGTACATCATCCACAGCTGCGGAACTGTACCCCATACTTTTCATTTTTTAGCACATCGTTCCTTCCCCCCCTCCCCGGAATTGGGTGGTGTTTACTGACTCAACATCTGCGCTGCAAGCAATTGAAAATTCTGGCATACGGGGCTCCTCCGCATCGTTGGTTATGGATGTGTTAACGGCTTATAACTTGTCTATGAAGCAGGACATAGGCTCGCTCTCCAATGGGTTCCCGCCCATTGCGGTGTCCAAGGCAATGAACTGGAATTGCACCATTTGAACTAGACATGAAGGCGTTAGACGTCATCAGGCTGAGATAATATGCTATTTCATCCAGTGCAATGGAAAGAAAGAAGCATTCGCTTGAATTCGTCAGCTGGCAACAAAAATGCAGACGTCTTAATCAAGAGGTATTCCTTCTACTTGGAATACAACTCGACCCCGAACGTGGTGCTTGTCCTTCTGGAACGATCAGCGTGCATTCCGAAGATCACTAAAGCTGTGATGTGTCAGCCAATGAACATGTGATGTGTGAAATTCACAGCCTACGTATGGATGTTTTTTAAACATATAATAAATATTTTCAAGACCACAACCGATGTCTTCGAAACGTAAGACAGACGTCTTCTAGACACCCACAACAAATGTTTTTAAACATATAATAAACATCTTCAAGACACCCACAACAGACGTCTTGTAAACGTACGAAGCACGTCTTCAAGACAACCGCAACAAATGTTTTTAAACGTATAACAGACGTCTTCAAGCCTCCCACAACAGACGTTTTTTTACAAATACAGGAAACATCTTCAAGACAGCAACAACAGACATTTTGTAAACCTATGACAGAAGTCTTCAAGACACCCCAAACAGATATATTGTAGGCGTATAACAAATGTCTTCAAGGCTCTTACAAGAAATGTTTTGTAAACATACAATAAAAGTCTTCAAGACAGCCCAGATGACGTCTTCAAGATTACAGTAAACGTCAACTTAACCAAAGCTAGAAGACATGATGTAGACAAGATGGAAGACGTCTTCTAAACAAAAAAGCAGTCTTGCCAACATTTTTTGAAGACGTTTACAAATCGTTTTCTGCTACTAGGTATTAACAGACAGTATAGATAGCAGTATAGTAAATAGTAGTATATTGGTAGATTGTAGATATGTTTAATATTGCATGCAGCAATGGATACTAAAAATGTACTTTCCACATTAAAACTTGTCTTTTTCGCATTTTCAGAGTACACTGTAGTTCCTGTTGCTGCGGTGGACGTGCCTCATGCTGAGTACTTCCCCTCCACTACTCCCTCTGATACAGGAAATGCCGGTAAGGCTATCATTGCGTTTGCTTATGAAGAGCGAGGGAGGCTCCGCCTTCTACATGCAGGCCAATAGGAGGACACGGAGGACAGGCACTTGCCAAGCCTGTGTTGTTGCCTAAGAGGTGGCGCAGCGTTACCGTTGTTTCGCGTGTCGCAAGGCTTCTGCCATGGCGCACCATCTAACCAACAGCTCCGCCATGAAACAGCTCCGCCGCGAAACAACAGTAACGCTGCGCCACCTCTTAGGAAAGAAAAGAGGGCCTACCGTCCGCGTCCTCCTCTTGGCCTGCATCCAAATATTGGTGGTTGCACCCTCGCTCTTGGTCAGCAAGAGCAAGGATAGTCCGCTGGTAATTGCTTTTCTGTGTTTGTTATTGTATAGCAGACTTGTAAGTGAAACTTCCCTGATGTGTATGTCAAACAGCATTGAAGATTACGGCTTTAAGAAAATTACGGCTTTTTTTTTTTCATGCTATGGGTGTGCATAGACAATGTTTGGTTGGTATTAAGTAAGTTTGAAAATGCAACAGAAAAAAAACGCTTTGGTGCTATGGATATGACGTGTGTGCAATGGTTCATGAGTGTACTGCAATCTGAGCTCAGCAGATAAAAGGCAAAGAAAAGCAGAAAAGTACCATCCGTAAAACACAGAAAAAGTTAACAAATGAAGTACCATGAAAACCTTCCAAACAAGAGAAATCTGAGCCTGGTGTTTGTGCCATCTGGTAACACGTCAACGTAAGAGCCTGCTTTTCTCTTAACGTTTCCGTGCTGCCCGTTCAGAACTATAAAAGCGCAACATTGGGGACAACGTTAGCTTCCATGTGTGCCTGCCATTGTGAGCATGGTCACGGCCAAAGTGCACAACTAAATCGCTTCACTTGAACATTAATTTCTAACGCAGTATTATAAACTGGAGAACCGAATAGTACAAATCTGAAATTAGATGATAATTCAAATCCAAACCCCCACAAAATCATTCTGCTTCACAGGTCCTCCGGAAAAGTGTGAGGCTTTCGGGGACTGCTCACTGCATTGCTTGGTGCAGCCAATGGGGTTAATTGAATCAGCAATAGACGAGCATATCCTGGGACGTTTAGGTTCCAAATAACAGTGTAGCTTTGGAACTCTGAGTGAAATTTCTGCTGAACTCTCTTTTTTGTTTCCTTAATCAATGAGTATTGCAGGCAGATTAAATGTACTGCTATTGCAGATATATTGATAGCATATATTAAGAGATAGTATAGATAGTAGTATACTAGTATATTGGTAGATTGTAGATATGTTTAATATTGCAGCCAGCAATGAATACTAGAAATGTCCTTTCCACGTTTTCGCATTTCGTCATTTCCACATCGCATTTTCAGAGTATACTGTAGCTCCTGTTGCTTCGGTGGACGTGCCTCATGCTGAGTACTTCCCCTCCACTACTCCCCCTGGCACAGGAAATGCTGGTAAGACTATCATTACGTTTGCTTACGGAGGGCGAAGGAAGCTCCGTCTTCTGTATGCACGCCAATAGGAGGACACAGAGGACAGGCACTTCCCAAGCTTGTGTTGTGTTCGAAGAGGTGGCGCAGCGTTACCGTTGTTTCGCATGTCGCAAGGCTTCTGCCATGGCGTTAATGGCGTACACGCAACTCCCACTTTGCCTCGTTCCCATGTTGACAGATGGCGGAGCTGTTGGTTGGATTGGAGATAACATTCTGCGGAACCCTTAGGAAAGAACAGAGGCTTTGGAAGTGCCTGCCGTCCGCGTCCTCCTCTTGGCCTGCATCCATCGTCTTTTTCGTATTTTCAGTTGATACAGAAGTGACTAACTCCTGTTGCTGCTGTGGGCATACCTCAGCCTCCACTACTCCCCCTGGCACAGGAACTGCTGGTAATTGCTCTTTTCTGTCTTTGCTATTGTACAGCAGTCTCGAAAATGAAATCTCCCTTATACCTCTGTCAAACAGCCACGTATACAGCCGTGAAGGTTACGGCATTGAGTATGCATAGAAAACGTTTGGTTGGTATTCAGTTAATTTTGAAAATGCGACAGTAAAGCAACACACAAAAATGCATCAGAGAAATGCCAGACATAAAACATAGAAAAAATTAACAAATCAAGTCTCATGGAAACGGTCCGTTTTGGATTACGAACAGTCTGCGCATAGTGTTCGTGCCATCTGGTAACAAGGCTTTGCACAGTGTGTTGAGGCACCTTTGTTGCAGAAGCTGTATAGCTGACCCTGTTGCAAGGACTTAATGACAGAATGCACCTTAAGCCATAACTGTGAACAACATAAGTGTGTCACCTGACAGGGGTACTAGACACATCACGTGCAGATACTTCGACTGGTCCCATGCTGTTTCAGTTTCCAGTCCGAGTGTCAAACGAGAGAGGGTGCACAATGCTGCACTTGGCAGAAGCAATGTGTCTTCTGCATGCTACTGGCAAGATTTGCCAACATTATTCCATCTTGTTACCACTTTGCTGAGCAAAGTACTGGTGTGGATGATGAACTGGTAAGGTCCTTTCTTTGCCTGGAGCACTAATTAAATGTCAATAGTTTCATATAATCCAAATTGTGTATTATATTGCGGACAAATATTGGTGGTCTTGTTCTGGTGAACAAGGTGAAGTGGGAACTGGTGTCCAACCAGAAGGAGGATAGCTTGTTTTTAAAGGAGGGCATGGTTGCCATCTGGGGTAGTGACGTCATCAAGAAGAGGACAGTGACCTGGGCTATGTCAAACAAGGCAAGGGCGAAAGGACAGACAGAAGCTGACCCAGCCCTCACTCCAAAGAAACTGGAAGTCTTAAAAGGTGCAGCATATCTTCCACGTCGTATATATATATATATGTTTGTAACTCAAACGTCGCCATGCCAGTACTGGACAGCTGTTTCGGCCTTGTTGGGCCTCATCAACAGCACGCAGGCAGGCAACGTTTGAGTGGATGGCGTCAGAAGGTCACGTAACACGTGATTCCTCCCGTCAGGGTGAGATAACTCACTCACTGAAAGCCCAGTGCAAAGCCAGTGAAGTATAAAAGTAAAAAAATAGCCGGAGCTCTTTGGCTGCACGTATAGCATGTGTTTGTAACTCAAATGTCGCCATGCCAGTACTGGACAGCTGTTTCGGCCTTGTTGGGCCTCATCAACAGTACGCAGGCAGGCAACGTTTGAGTGGATGGCGTCAGAAGGTCACGTAACACGTGATTCCTCCCGTCAGGGTGAGATAACTCACTCACTGAAAGCCTAGTGCAAAGCCAGTGAAGTATAACAGGAAAAAAATAGCCGGAGCTCTTTGGCTGCACGTATAGCATATGTTTGTAACTCAAACGTCGTCATGCCTGTACTGGAGAGCTGTTTCGGCCTTGTTGGGCCGCATCAACAGTACGCAGGCAGGTAACGTTTGAGTGGATGGCGTCAGAAGGTCACGTAACACGTGATCCTCCCGTCAGGGTGAGATAACTCACTCACTGAGCACTGGGCTTTCAGTGAGTGAGTTATCTCACCCTGACGGGAGGAATCACGCGTTACGTGGCCTTCTGACGCCATCCACTCAAACGTTGCCGGCCTGCGTACTGTTGATGAGGCCCAACAATGCCGAAACAGCTGTCCAGTACTGGCATGGCGACGTTTGAGTTACAAACATATGCTATACGTGCAGCCAAAGAGCTCCGGCTATTTTTTTTTCCTTTTATACTTCACTGGCTTTGCACTGGGCTTTCAGTGAGTGAGTTATCTCACCCTGACGGGAGGAATCACGTGTTACGTGACCTTCTGACGCCATCCACTCAAACGTTGCCTGCATGCGTACTGTTTATGAGGCCCAACAAGGCCGAAACAGCTGTCCAGTACTGGCATGGCGACGTTTGAGTTACAAACATATGCTATACGTGCAGCCAAAGAGCTCCGGCTATTTTTTCCTTTTATACTTCACTGGCTTTGCACTGGGCTTTCAGTGAGTGAGTTATCTCACCCTGACGGGAGGAATCACGTGTTACGTGACCTTCTGACGCCATCCACTCAAACGTTGCCTGCCTGCGTACTGTTTATGAGGCCCAACAAGGCCGAAACAGCTGTCCAGTACTGGCATGGCGACATTTGAGTTACAAACACATGCTATACGTGCAGCCAAAGAGCTCCGGCTATTTTTTTCCTTTTATACTTCACTGGCTTTGCACTGGGCTTTCAGTGAGTGAGTTATCTCACCCTGACGGGAGGAATCACCTGTTACGTGACCTTCTAACGCCATCCACTCAAACGTTGCCTGCCTGCGTACTGTTGATGAGGCCCAACAAGGCCGAAACAGCTGTCCAGTACTGGCAAGGCGACGTTTGAGTTACAAACATATGCTATACGTGCAGCCAAAGAGCTCCGGCTATTTTTTTCCTTTTATACTTCACTGGCTTTGCACTGGGCTTTCAGTGAGTGAGTTATCTCACCCTGACGGGAGGAATCACGTGTTACGTGGCCTTCTGACGCCATCCACTCAAACGTTGCCTGCCTGCGTACTGTTGATGAGGCCCAACAAGGCCGAAACAGCTGTCCAGTACTGGCATGGCGACGTTTGAGTTACAAACACATGCTATACGTGCAGCCAAAGAGCTCCGGCTATTTTTTTCCTTTTATACTTCACTGGCTTTGCACTGGGCTTTCAGTGAGTGAGTTATCTCACCCTAACGGGAGGAATCACGTGTTACGTGACCTTCTGACGCCATCCACTCAAACATTGCCTGCCTGCGTACTGTTTATGAGGCCCAACAAGGCCGAAACAGCTGTCCAGTACTGGCATGGCGACGTTTGAGTTACAAACATATGCTATACGTGCAGCCAAAGAGCTCCGGCTATTTTTTTCCTTTTATACTTCACTGGCTTTGCACTGGGCTTTCAGTGAGTGAGTTATCTCACCCTGACGGGAGGAATCACGTGTTACGTGACCTTCTGACGCCATCCACTCAAACGTTGCCTGCCTGCGTACTGTTTATGAGGCCCAACAAGGCCGAAACAGCTGTCCAGTACTGGCATGGCGACATTTGAGTTACAAACACATGCTATACGTGCAGCCAAAGAGCTCCGGCTATTTGTTTCCTTTTATACTTCACTGGCTTTGCACTGGGCTTTCAGTGAGTGAGTTATCTCACCCTGACGGGAGGAATCACCTGTTACGTGACCTTCTAACGCCATCCACTCAAACGTTGCCTGCCTGCGTACTGTTGATGAGGCCCAACAAGGCCGAAACAGCTGTCCAGTACTGGCAAGGCGACGTTTGAGTTACAAACATATGCTATACGTGCAGCCAAAGAGCTCCGGCTATTTTTTTCCTTTTATACTTCACTGGCTTTGCACTGGGCTTTCAGTGAGTGAGTTATCTCACCCTGACGGGAGGAATCACGTGTTACGTGGCCTTCTGACGCCATCCACTCAAACGTTGCCTGCCTGCGTACTGTTGATGAGGCCCAACAAGGCCGAAACAGCTGTCCAGTACTGGCATGGCGACGTTTGAGTTACAAACACATGCTATACGTGCAGCCAAAGAGCTCCGGCTATTTTTTTCCTTTTATACTTCACTGGCTTTGCACTGGGCTTTCAGTGAGTGAGTTATCTCACCCTAACGGGAGGAATCACGTGTTACGTGACCTTCTGACGCCATCCACTCAAACATTGCCTGCCTGCGTACTGTTTATGAGGCCCAACAAGGCCGAAACAGCTGTCCAGTACTGGCATGGCGACGTTTGAGTTACAAACATATGCTATACGTGCAGCCAAAGAGCTCCGGCTATTTTTTTCCTTTTATACTTCACTGGCTTTACACTGGGCTTTCAGTGAGTGAGTTATCTCACCCTGACGGGAGGAATCACCTGTTACGTGACCTTCTAACGCCATCCACTCAAACGTTGCCTGCCTGCGTACTGTTGATGAGGCCCAACAAGGCCGAAACAGCTGTCCAGTACTGGCATGGCGACGTTTGAGTTACAAACGTATGCTATACGTGCAGCCAAAGAGCTCCGGCGATTTTTTTTCCTTTTATACTTCACTGGCTTCACACTGGGCTTTCAGTGAGTGAGTTATCTCACCCTGATGGGAGGAATCACGTGTTACATGACCTTCTGACGCCATCCACTCAAACGTTGCCTGCCTGCGTACTGTTTATGAGGCCCAACAAGGCCGAAACAGCTGTCCAGTACTGGCATGGCGACGTTTGAGTTACAAACATATGCTATACGTGCAGCCAAAGAGCTCCAGCTATTTTTTCCTTTTATATATATATATATTAACACTCATCACGTTCACTCTTCAATGTATTCGTAGCCTATGTCGATATGATTTACAGATGCTTACTTGAAGCGTCTCAAGGCTAGGGGTAATGAACCGGAAGAGATTCAGAAAAAAATGGCCAAGGTGCGTGTCACACTAAATTATAAAATAAAGAGCTTGAAAAAAAGTATTTTCGTCGTCATGACTTTTTCTTCATCTCCTACTGACAATAAGTCCCAGGAGTCTACCTATGGCTATCCGGCTTGAGGGAACCTCAAGGCCTCAGCCTCTGAGGTAACCCCAAGACCTGCAGTTAGCCTCACGGCCTCAGCCTCTGAGGCAACCTCAAAACCCCAAGTCCTGAGGTAACCTCAGATGTCCCATAATATCTCAAGACCTCAGACATTGAGGTTACCTCAGGAATGGATTTTCAATAGGGCGGGTATCATCTGTATGGTTTCTGGGCATTGTGCTCCATAAAAATATCAGGTGGCAACATCATATTCATTTCGTTGAAAGCAGACGTCTGGTGTCTTCACACTTGCTAAGCTCAGATGCTGTTAACGTTGTGTGTGCTACGCCCTTATGCACTCACACATCACATATGTCCTCGACGTTTGTGGTCTCATATATACCTTCAACCCGTTCTCCTGACTCAGATGCAGACACTGCAGATTAGCACCTCTGAGTAGCACCAAACCTACCATGACCCCCCCCCCTTACCTTCACCCCACCTTCCGAAATTTTTTTTTCAATGGCGCAGATACATTTATATTGTAATGTATTGAAAAGACATTAACCACACAGAGAACGATCAAAAATGCTTATTGATGTTTTTTTTAACAAGGATCGATTTAATGATGCATCTCAATGCGAGGGCTGTATTTGCTCGCTTCATACAAGCAAATAGATATGTTGGTCTGTGTGGCTCAAGGCATATCGCATGTCTGCTTGGACCCTCCATGACCCCCAGAAAAAGGCTCATGACCAGTCAAGGCTCATTTGGGGGTCATGACCCGCAGTTTGAGAAACAAAACTACGCATTCGTTACAACAATAATCTTGCATCCTTCAAAAACACCAACAAACAGGAATTTTCTGTTCATATGTAGGGTGACATGCAATTGATTATTTTTAATTGCTTGCATGTCCCTGCTGCGCAATACCTTTGCTATTTGTTTCTTATACTTGACATGTGTTCTTGGTATTTCTGTTCCCCTCAAACTGTGTACACATTTGCATTGACTGTGTCTTGGACTATTCAACAGGGCTTGCCCTCTCAGTTCTCTTATCAGTGATCATGGAATAACAATAAAAACAAAAAAATCATCTGAAACACATCTGTGTGACTGATTCTTTTAACAATCTCCTCACGAATGCTCCATGAATGATAGTTCATGTTACCACTACCCTGTTTGCATGGCACATGGTATGCACCTTGAAGATGATGATGTGCACAGAATCAAGCTGTAACAGGCCGAGGAAGTTAAGGTGATGTGGTGAACCTATGAGTTTGTTATTGCCTTGAATGGGCAATCATCACTAACAGGTAAAACTTATTTATGTTGATTACTGCCTCCAAAGTCGAACTATACATTTTTTCATGACCTGCACTTGTCTTTGTATACCGGAGTTCACCCAAATGACTTTCGTAAGGCTTTTTGCAAGAGGAGCCTTTTCGGAAGAAATAGGCCACAAAATCTCAAATTGGAACTCTGACCTTACAGAGCAGTGTTTGTTAGCTGTTGCGGTTTTACAATGTACAGCTTGGGACAAAAGTTGGCGGAACACCATGGTGTCACATTTCTTCATTGGAATGACACGCTAGCATCAAACAAGAGTAGACACACACACACACACACACACACACTCAGACATAGGTAGTCACCCGTTTCTTATTCGATCACTTGCTGGTAGATGGCATGAGACTGACCCGATGAAGAAAAGGACCAGTGCCGTGAACTTTTGTTCTGGCTGTACATGCTGTTGTGGTGTACTCATACAAATTATTAAAGTTATGAACAAATATGCAAATTCTGAAATTCTGAAGTGCATGCCACTTCTTAGAGAATCTTGAAATTTGAAAACGTTATTGTCGGCTCTGTTCATGAGCGAGATGGTGGGGGGCCCTGGAGCATAGGTCCCGTTATGTCCTACAACCTTGCCAGTCTGGAACGTTGCAGATGAATCATCAATGCGGGTTGGTCCACGCGTGACGGAACCTTATGGTTTTATGGACCTTTCTCCTTTGATGTTCTTCTCTGTAAGAGCACCCGATCAGTTACAAATATAGGAACACTTTAAACATCCACCTTTCAATATTTTTGCTCCTGTGCCTTTTGTCAAATGGCTCTTCGCTGCCTTCTGCATTTCTTCTCTCCATGCATGAAGATCTGAAATCAGTAATTATAAGCAATGTCCTGAATTTTAACACAATTCTCATTTGTTCTATTTTGTTATTATTATTTATTATTATACAGCATAGAAATTCTGAGTAAAAACACAATAGGAATAATTAAGGACAACTAAATATTACTGATAATTGTCGGAACTACGATATTTGTTACATATTTACCGACTTCTGTGTCGAGATAGAACAGGTGATCCAATTAGATAGTCCGAACACGCCACTCGAATTAGTCGGAGATGATGGGAACTGATGTTCTGAGGCTGGAACACTGTGACCTCCTTCTTTCAGAATTAGTCGAACTCGACAGTATGGGTGTACATCAAGCACCAGACTGCCGTTTTGTGCAACTGCATCATTTGCTACAACACCAGCAAAATAAGTGAGCGCGAATGGCATGAGGGTCATTCCACGCCAAAGGATCCAATGAGTGCGCTCGACCTATCACCATTCGAGCCGAAAAAAATTGTGGCACCTCTTGGTTATCTATAATGTAACACGACAAAATATTTATGTTCTAGTGGTAGCCGTTGTCGCTCCAGGCGCCGTTAAACAGTGAGTTCCTTCTAAAAACCACCAATCGCCCGAAAGTTTGTAGCGACGCTCCGGGATCTCCTAGAGACTTGGGGTTTGTTTGAAATTGTTGAAGGTGGTCTATTTTATAATCGCAGCGAAGTTCCCGCCTTTTTACCTTCCCCCGTTATTGCCTGCGGAATCCGTCACGAACGCAATTTTCGGCTAGGTTTGCGATTTTTTTTCGCCTCATGGGTCAGCTGGATGTTTGTGAATATTTTTTCGCTGGTAGCTCTCGTGATGCTGCTCATGCAAAACAATCGTCAGAACTGAGGGTGCAGTTGGTAATGTATTAAAAATTGGTAAAGTAGCATTTTTAGCTAAATCTTCAATGTTCGGAGGCAAAATTCGGAATGAGGAGGTCGGTTTGGAATAATATAGTTTGCGTCATTGTAAGCGAAGAACCTTACCAAAACATATAAAAAAATCTCGAGGGTATTTTTTTATATGCGCGAGAAAAAAAAATGCCGATGGATACGTCGCCGCTCCGCTGGGTGAATTAGCACCGCGCTCGTGCTTCCGCACTGAATGTCGGTGGCCACTGATAGTTTCCTTTCTCTATTTCTGTGCATGTCTCGTTCATCCGGATAGGTCGTCGTGTTTCTGTGACTTCACACACTCACCAAGTCTTGATCTTCGACTAGTTTTAGATTGAATGGAACAGTTCAGTTCCTCTTGATTTGTATTTGCGTAAGTTTTACTTACAGCGGTGAGACTTATCTTTTTTCTGTGACTTTTCGTTAGCGTTGCCGTTGCTACAGCCCTGCACGGACCCGGGCCCCCGACCAGGCCTAGCCCGACCCGGCCCGTGGGCAGGGCCAGGTTTGTTACTGGCTGTGTGCTCTGGGCCGTGCCGAGCCCGGGCCAACAAAATACGACAAGACCGCTGGCCGGGCCGGACCCGGGCCGAGAAGAGACGCCAGCACGGCGGGCCCGGCCGACAAACATGTTTCCAAGAGTCAGGCTCGACCAGGTCACGCAATAATCCCACGCAATGGAGGACTATGTCCTGTGCAAATATTTGAAAAAACAAGCAAGGGACACTGCATTATGCATATGATTCGACCCTCTATAACATTCTCATGGTCACTTTACACTGCTCCTTTACTCCTGACTCGTCACGCATTTCACAATCACGTTCCCAAAGCTTGGTGAGAGGAGTAAGGATTGGGAAGAGTTTGTCGACAGCATCCTCACACACAGCAGCCCGCGTGCGTCCTGGATTTTGTTTGGTCTTGTGCTGTTGTGGTGTTAAAGCGACCGTCTTATAAATTTACTGATAAATTTGTGTGATAAGCGCTAGAGACTCCTACGTCACGGCTGGAAATACTAGCCCAGGATCTGCGCGCTGAGTCACCGGGCCTGGGCGGGCCAGGCCATGCTCTATTCACTGGTTCATCGGGCAGGGCCGGGGCGAGCCGCATAAAATCATGAAAGGCCGGGTTGGGCCATTTTTCGATGCGCCCGTGTCGGGTCGGGCCCGGAAAAGTCAGCCAGTGCAGGGCTCTAATAGTTGCCTCTCACCCCACCATGTGTCTTGTTTGATAGAACAGCCCGCACGACCCACGCATACGCTGCCCTCCTATCCTTGCCTTCAGGTAATTTGGTTCAGATGTTAATAAAAGAAACCTACCTGGCGGAACTGCAGAGATCATCCGAGCTTCCTGATGGTCTCGCTTCCTCCAAGTGCACAGACTGATCGACGAACGCGACGCCGAATATTTGTACTCGACGCGTCGCGTCCAGCCGTAGCGAGACGCAGATTCCTTCGCGGAGACGTGGCAATGTATAAGTCGGAAAAAAATTTTTTTCTCGCGCTTATCAAAAAATACCCTCGAGATTTTTTTTGTATGTTGTATGGGAAGGTCCGTCGCCTACAATGACGCAAACATTATTTTTCCAAACCGACCTCCTCATTCCGAATTCCGCCTCCAAACATTGAAGATTTAGCTAAAGATGACTACTTTACGAATTTTTATTACATTACCAACTACACCCCGAGTTCTGACGATTTTTTTACATGAGCAGCAGCACGAGAGCTACCAGCGAGACAATATTCACGAAAATTTAGCGGACCCATCAGGTGTAAAAAAATCACAAAATCACACAAAAATTGCGTTCGTGACGGGTTCCGTAGGCAATGACGAGAGAAGGTATAAAGACGGGAATTTCACTGCGATTATAAAATAGACCTCCTTCTACGATTTAAAACAAATCCCAAGTACCTAGGAGATCCCGGAGCGTCGCTACAAACTTTCGGGCGATCAGTGGTTTCTACAAGGAACCCCCCCCCCCCCCTTTAATGGCGCCTGCAGCGACAACGGTTACTACTAGAGCATAAATATTTTGTCATGTGACATTATACATCCCTTGGAGTTGCCACGATTTTTTTCGGCTCGATTGGTGGTAGGTCGAGCGCACTCATTGGATCCTTTCGCGTGGAATGACCCATGTATTAATGTAACAGAGCATGGGACGTACTTACCAGCTTCAGAATTGCACTCGTGCGTCTTAATTGACTCATTTCTGTACATTCATCTGGTGCTGCTGTTTCCTGGGCTGAGAGAGTGCAGCTTAGAAAAAGTGGACTTGCACTTGTTGCATCTGTAGTAACAGAGCGACCCATGGAACAATTTTGTACAGACGCCCTCATCTTTTCAACCCAGCATGCAACTCGCAGGCGTTACTGAAACGTTCCCTCACCTGGTGAACATTGACGAGAGTCTAGTGAGGAACTTGAACGGAAGATTCAGCAGATCTGCTTCTCCACTACCACAAATCGCATCCTCAAGCAAACCGATGTCTGCTAGCGCATGCGCACGCGAAGCGAGCAGACGGCAAGGAGGCGGCTGGCGGCGACAATGAACGACACGTGACGTCACTGCTGGCGCATGCGCAGCGCAACACATTTTCCTCTCCCGAAGGCCAAGTGAAAACTACGGGCGTTACCGGCGGCGTCTCGTCACACTTGGCTGTTGTGTTGTGCAGCATGGTTTGCAGCAGGCTGTGACTTTGTTTTCTCGATTTTGTGTATTGTAGTTTCGAACACTGTCAAAATGTACTTCGTGTACGTCGCATTTGAAATTGACAGGGAGCGTTCAGTCACGACGCCTGACTGCATGAAAGGCTTCGATCCGGAGGACGTGCATACCCATGTAGCACATGGTGGGATAATAGACGTCTAACCCGGGAATAAGTTGAGACTTTAGGGCTAGCTCTAAAAGTAGACGTCTGCTAGACCTCTACGGGGTTAGATGTTTAGTGAATGTCTGCATCTAGATGTCTACTAGACCTCTACGGGGCTTTACATTTAGTAGACATCTCAATTTGGAAGTCTACTGGTCCTCTCCGGGGTTATACATTTAGTAGACATGTCGTGGCTTTTTTTTTTCTTTTTTTGCTGTGCATGGGGGATATGTAGAGGTCAAATACGTGGAAAGGTCGCCAGGTTGGTGACAGCTACGAGGACCTGCTGCTCCGCATTCGTTTGCTGAGGCTGCAGGCAAGGCCGGTGAGAGGGGGGGGGCAGCGGGGGATGGGGCCCGCATAACCAAGGCTATCGGTGTCGTGAGGAGGGGGTCCCGGGCATGACCCATCCCCAGGGCCTATAATTACGTTCGCTGTCCCTGGTTGCAGGCAGTGCACACTGAAACACGTGGTCACTGGGACACTGGAGTAGTCACAGTCAAAGAGTGACAGTCAACGTCGAGCCCAGCCTGTGTCTGTCAGAAATCGTTGCAGGGCGTCTGCCGCAAAGCGTTAGGATGGTGGATTGTTCCATAGCCCTAGAAGAACTTTCAGATACTTTCGTATGCGGGTACTATTTCGTATTTGGAATTAACCTTGAAATTGTTCTACTCTGTTTGGCTACTGCTGTCTCCTACGTACTGCACTGATCCAACGGGTAAGTCCCTTTATGTTTTTCTTTTTTTTTCTGCCAATAAATTCCTCCACCGGTGATGGAGTTAGCAGACAAGCTGGACCAGAGCCGTGTATGAGCTCGGTTTTTTGCAGCCCTCTCTCCCTCTCTTCCCCACTCCCCTCCCGCGCATGGGATCTCAGGAAAACCAGTTCCATCACCGAGCTCGGAAATGCGACGCGCAATAACTGTAGAAGAAAGATTACCTTTTTTAAAGAAAGCAAGTGGTTCAGGTAGCATTGCATAAGTACACGCAAAAAAGCATGTTTTCACACAAAGCGAAGTATCTGCAGCAGAAGTGGAGAGGAAAGAGGAGACCATTTGGAGCAATACGCAAGATAATTAGCTTGTGAGCCGTTCTTGTGCTCTCCAGTTTTTGAATATAAACGGTGAGCACAAAGTACACATGAGAGACCGAAGGAAATCATCGTAACGCTCATGTCAGAGCGTCGCACGTTCAAATCACGTCTTCGCAATTACGCAGCAGTTTACAAGAAATGGAGCTGCAGGTGCCAACCAAGGAGACCACATAGCTCCTGAAACCACCGAGTTATTTGAAGAAGGAGGAGGTAGCTGAAAGAAGACAAAACACACACACAAACACATTTGCTTCGTGTTGCACGAGCACATCCACAGCTTTCGATGCACTAGTAGTATCTGAAGGTGGTCAATGAAATAATAGTGTAGCTGCACTGAAGATGGAATTACAATCGTCAAGGATGCCTTTAAAATTAACCGCCCACAACCAGCAAACTTCCCTCCTACAGTCCGAGGCTCCGAGCGAGCTTCCGAGTTTCGACAGAACAGAAGAAAAAACCGAACTCCTCTCTGACTCCGTGCATCTCCCGCCTCTCGCCTCTCCTCTCTGGTTTACCCTCTCCCCCTCTCTTTCGACCAGCGCAGCGCCCAGACTTGTACAAAATACTGCGCAAAAGTATTTAAAATAAGATACTAAATACTCTACGGAAAAAGTATTTAAAATAGAGTACAAAATACTCAAAACTGAAAGTAATTTGAGTAGAGTACTAAATACTCTAAGAAGTATTTAAGATACTATTTAAAGTACTTTAGTATTAGCAGTAAGTGAAACGTGTATTCTGAACGTAGCCTTACAAATGAAAGGAATAAACTTCATCAGCCATGCATATCTTTCATTTGCAACGTCTTGGTGTCAAGTAATGTTTGGTGAACTTTGGTGAACCCAAGTAAACTTTGTTTATATGTTCTGACCCAAAACTTCGTAATCCCTCCTGTATGTCGGTTCGGCTCTTTCAACCTCTGGTACGTGTTTATTGCTTTGATGACCAAGGAAATAAATGCCGGGATTATCTTGTACCTAATCCCCTGGTGATTCACCTGGCAATATGAATAGGAACGGTTTTCTGACGAAGCTGGCTATTGAGAAGCAAGGCCAGGCTTGGGACCAGCCTATTGTACAACAGGATAAACGACAGATTCGCGAATTCCCGAAAAAAAGAAAACGAAGCAAAAGGGGGTTAAATTCCAGCGAGCTGAAAATCTCGGCATACTCGGCACGGCGGGAAGCGTGCTGGATATGGCTTGACGAGGAGGAAAGTATTTTGAGTACTGAGTAGCAAATACCGAAAAAAGTATTTTAAATACATTAAAAATACTTGTCGCAAAAAAGTATTAAGTAGAGTACCAAAATACCGGAAAAAGTATTTAAAATACTGTATTTTGAGTACGTACTCCAGATACGTACAAGTCTGGCCCAGCGCCGCCTAACTTCTGCACCACGTGACCATCTCCTTTTGAGTTTGCAAGTCTGTGCAAGCGGTTTTCGCGCTGAGAGCCACCTCGTTCGCGTTGGAAAAAGTCCGCGTGATTTCAAATGTTTCTGAGCAATTCCTTCATGGTACAGGTGTTGTTGTAACTTCATACTGAAGCTCTTACTTCTAGCTATTGTTTTTGCAATCTGTGCAACATTGTACTGCATGATGAAAGATGCAAGTCATTGAAAAGGTTAGCCAGCTGTAGGACTCGAACCCACATCTTCTGGATTACCGCCTCAGAACATCAGTTCTCTCATGTTCAACAATTGTACTGCATGCACGTGAAAGCGTTTCAGGCCGGTCGCCGGCGGTTTAATCTGTTTAATCTCTCGGTTGTGGAACGTCGAAGTTCGCGGTTGTCTTGGATGCTAGTTCCGAATCTGAAGCTATTCCCGGGTCCGTTTACAGGATTTCAGCCATTTTTCAGGTAAGTAGACTATGTATCGGATATGCTTTTGTGAATGACAGGCCCCATTCCCGTTCTTTTTTCGGTTTTGCAGGCATTGTGAGCGCTGATACGGAGATCGCAAGATGCAATGCGATGTGACTGTTACTAACCGCTCTCTGCGCAAACGGTACGTTACATATTTTCATGACTCCTTCGCACCGACATGCACTTCTAGCAATGTATTTTGAAATGGTGTTTCTTGCAGGTTAAGTCCGTACGAAGCGGCAGGCAATGGATGGAGTCGTCGCGAGCTACTAATGGAGCTCATTCTCGCCGACGTTTGATCAAGAAAGGCAAACTGGACGGAGAATCAAGAGTCCCCTAGCCTACGAAAAGACAGAAGAACACCATCGCCGAGGAGAAGACTGCTTAAAGTAAAATGTTTAGTCGTCGTTATTCATTGGTTGGACATTGCGGATACGTGCCCCATGAGTTTAAGCTTTGTTCATTACAGCGTGCGTGTTGATGATCAAAGGTACGCTTTCAAAGGCATGTAAGTGCTGAATCAAGTTTGTGCTGTAATGGGTTTCTGTTTCGTGTGGTTTCTCGTAAGCGATCCCCATCTCGATGATGAATGCTCACGCTTCTGAAAGCGATGTAAATAACAGTTGTGTGAGGCTGTTCTGATACTGATACTGAATACTGATACTGAATTTGAGGACAGCGCCAGAGGCGCAGTGCAAACGAATGGATTTGGACCTTCCTGTGGCAACATCACAGCGCATTTAGGTAGCAAATTGCCGACTGGTGTTTACACCAGGGTCATTTTACGCAGAAGGGTCCGAAGGTCCTACGCCCCCAGTTCTTTATAAAGAAAACAAATGGTGCGTCTTCGCAATTGCGGTTGACGGAACAACGACAGCGCCTCACAGCTCCACCCTATAGTGGCTAATTTTAACGTAGAGGGATTGCAATACAGTGGCAGTACTATTTCGAATGCCCAAGACTAATGCGTCCCTCCCTTTCTCCGGCCGCGCTGCGGGCAGTCGAAAGAATAGGAAGAACAATTGTGACTGAGGAGTGTCAGCACGCATATGACGAGTTTTTTGTGTTACACAATGTACAAAAGAAAGCTTTCCGTGAACTAACTGGGCTGTGCCTGCGATCGATGCACTTGGATTCTAGTTCTGTGTTCTAAATATATATATAAATATGCAAATAAGGGTACATGTGCAGATAAATAAAACATGCACTATAAATATTCTATATCCCCAAAGGATAGCCTGCCATCTTCGAAGGGTGTAGGATAAACGGACGAAATGTCCACGGACAAAAATTTCGATCTAGTCAATCTTTCATATAAATGCAAACGATACGACCCTTCTAGTGCATGTGTCCTCTTCTGACTTAAGGACATAGACAATAGGCGACACAAAAATAATACATAATAGAAGAAGCATATTTTTCGCGGGAAAGTATGCCGCAATATCGGCGGCTCATATGTTAACATCTTTATTGATATCTAAAAGCACATCTGAGCACTTCCCGTTTTTCATAACGATGATGTCCCTTGAATGGCTAGAATATACCGTAAACTCTATCGTGGAGCTCATCCGATAAAGTGTCTCCTATCGATGGAACAGCATTCCGTGAAATGTCCTGGAATCGCAACACAGGTGTCTAAAAAAAGCACCACTTTCGTACTTCAAGTAATGAACGCAAATAAGAGAATCAGCATGTCTTATTATCAACAGTTGCTTTTAAATTACCCTCGGCCTGACGCGCCGGATGGCTCCAAAATATTCGAGTACGTTAACCATTGCCAACAAATACCGTTAGTACCAGTAGACCCCTCATTTGATCATTTTTATGTCTAATTGTTGCGGAAATCTTTAATGCATCTAAAATTACTGGCGGATGAACATTTCGTGGTGCTGTGTCGACTTCTTGTTTTGCGAACTTTTGGTTCGCATGATCTGCGCAAGAAGAAACATGCAGCAGGCTGCAAACGAGAACCGCGCAACGCACGTGCAGCCTCTTGCAGCAACCTTGAAGAACTCCCGGTAAAATATCTCAGCTGGATAGGGAGCCCTCCTTTCTTCCCTGTTACTAAACCGTAATCGGCCATCAAACGCCTCCATGTGCTGTGCGGGCAACTGCTGTGCTCCTTCTTGCGTGTTGTTGAATACGGCTCGAACAAAGCAGAGGCAAGTGGATATTAGTGCCAGCTCTTCTCATGGGGTTTCTTTGCAATGGTGAGGTCAAGTGAGGTATTAACGGATGCCAAGGCTGCTTGCAACGAGCAAGCGCCAGAGCAGATAAAGCGCGCGACCAAGTCATGACGCTATTTTGCATGGTGATTTTGCGCTGTAGAAAAAAAAAATCGGATTGCCAACATCAACATACGGAAGCTTCGCCGATAGCTTGCCGCCTCTTCTAGATTGCGATGCCGGCAACATCTTGGTAAGAACGCCTCTCTGTTTAATTCATTTTACCTTTGTTTAACTGGATGTGAACGTCCATTGCACTGTGTGAGAGAGGTTTGTCAATGTGCCTACACTTCTGGGGCAAACTCGGTGTGGATCTGCCTTTGGCCGCCACTTCATTCTCAAATGGACGGCTCTAGTGGGTCTGACGGACATTGCTGTCGAACTGCAACATAATACACTGATGACGGTGTTCGGACTGTGTGTTCCGCAGTTCTACGCGGAAATAACGGGTGTCGATGAGGGTTTTTTTTTTCTTTTTTAATGGAGGTGCCTTTCGGTGCTGTGTGTAACGCTCTTCACATGTCCAGTTATTCCCTGTTGTCGTTAATTTCCCGGTTTGAGTTTTGTGGATGGACGGGCTTTGTCGTCGAGGGTGGGGCATATTTCCAAGGGGTATTGTCGAAAAAGGACTTGCGGATAATGAAAGGAAGGCGGGGTTCAGGCGTGAAGGTACGTAACTCGTTTCACGCGTTGCACTTTTTTTTGTGAGCGGTCCTTCACAGTATAATGCTCTCAGTAAATTTTCCAAGGCGTATTTACGATGACGACGTCAAGGACTACATTGATATTGATCCGGATGTGCCAGTCATCGAGGCAGCGAAGATCATGGTGCAAAAAATATAAACTAAAAAAAAATAAGTTACGGAAAGAAATTGTGCGCCTGTGGTGAGTAGTCAATGTGTGGAAATTGTTATATTTGTAAGACCTAATGCCTATTCCTCATAAACTTTTCTCTTCCATTACTTCAACACAAAGGCTGTGTTTCCAACGTTACGGTCCTACGATAGGATTCTGGAAAAAGGGAAGCCTATCAGCCGGAAAGTTCGCCGATTTGTTGTGTGCGAGCTCTTCTAGGCGTGCATGAAGGTGACATAGTAAGTATTTCTAGCGCTTTCGCATGATCTCTTAAAACCGGTGAACCTGTCAAGCGCGTTGGCGTGGCGCAACTAATACCCCTGTCACACGGGCATTTCGATCCTTCTCGAATCCGATCTGCATCGAACTTCCTGAGCACGCTCGAGTTTTGACGCTGCTACACGGTCACTTTCAATGCGCATTGATTGATGCGCATAGGCAAATGAATAAACGGAACTCATTAATTTCGCGTTTCCTATATAACAGCGATATTAGTGGTAATTTATCGTATACCGATGTAAGCATCATTTGTAGCTTCGCGCGCATGTCCGTCTTAAGTTATGACAGTTCACCGGGGTCGAGGATGCAAATGGCGGCCGTCGAGCCGTCTTGAAATTCTCAATCCTGTTATGGGAACTGTCTTGAGTCAAGCAGGATCCAAGTTCGATCCTGCTTGGAAGCGGCCATGTAGCACCATCCGATCTGCATTGAGTTCAAGCAGGTTCGGTCGAGCAGGATCGAAAATGCCCGTGTGACAGGGGTATAACTAGCAGCACTTATCTTCGGTACCCAGGCTCCCCTCACAGCGACTCTATCACGAGATGGTGGACACATTGGTAACAAAATATCATCACCTTAAGGACCTTATGGGAGAGGGAATGGTATAATAACCACTTGCATTTATTAGGCTGCTAAGAATTACATTACTGTACCTGTGACTTAAACACACTTAAACTGTGCGACAATGTACTTGATTCGTCACCCTAGAAATACTCGTATTTTTAGATTTCTAGGGTTTCTAGGGTTATTTTTAGAAAGAGAGAAAAGAAAGTCTGGTGACTTTCTATTGTGCTGCACCCTGTTATAGTCACCGACCGATTTTTCGGACGTGATGGAGTCACGAAATTCCTCCGAAATATTGAGCAGTATGAATAAGTAACCGACATCGAAAATCGACTTTTCCTATAAAACCACCGCTATAAAGTGGACTAGAAAGTTCTCTGTGGCTGTTTAGCAGACACAGAGGCCATGCAGAGTCGCACAATCACCGGACATGGCACCTTAAGTAACTCAATCGCCACGATCAACAACCGCATCCGCACCTCATCGTCGTCGCCCAGCGCATCCGTTGATGCACAGCAAGAACCGTCACGAACTCCGACTGTCAGTCAACGTGCTACGAGGAAGAGAAAAACGGGCAGCAGTCCCGTTTAAAGTCTGATCTTCATTTGTTTTGTTGCAGTTGGGATGCATAGCATAATAGCGTCTATGCCTATTCGCGTGTATCCATTTCTCAGCACCCTCTGGTTGCTGAATGACGTCGTCTTTCTAGGATCAACAGTGTCGAGGTGATATTCGAGAACGACGATGAGTTCGGAGAACTGTTAAGCACTCCGAATGTAACGCAGACGAACGGTGGCGTAGATATGAAAAACATCGGGGGTGCGCTCCTCAACCCCAATCAGAGAGAAGGGTTAAGACAGGTTGTGGGGAAATTCGCTCACTGTTTCTCACAGAAATCGGGCAGATGCCGAGTAGATTCGCATAGTATAACTTTGATGCCTGGCCAGAAACCTAAGTCTACGTATTCGTACAATGTGCCTATCGCGCTTAGAGACGAAGTAGAGCGGCAGATACAGCAACTTCTCGAGTGGGATTTCATATGCCCCACAGGGAGTGTATACACGCACCCTATAGTATGCGTCGCGAAACGGGATGGTCCGTCCGAATGTGTATCGATTATAGGCAATTGAACACAGTCCCAGAACCCAATAGTTTTCCCATGGACAACGCCACTGAACTATTGTACGAGGTAGCCAAAGGGCGTTACATCACCACTCTGGATCGAACATGCACACATTGGCAAATCGCACTGGATGACGAATCTCAGAGGCTGTTGGCTTTCACGTCCCCGCACAGTCTATATGCCTGGAAACTCATGCCATATGGATTGAGGAACGGGTTGTGGGAAGGGTTGAGGCGACGTCTCAGCGCGTCATCAATGAAGTTCTCCGCACACACGGCACGCACTCGCCTCACCCGGACAGAGTAAAGGCAATACTCAGCCTCGAGCCGCCTAAGACACAGACAGAATTGCTCAGTGCCCTCGCAACTATTATCGTGACTACATCCCTCACCAATCAGAAGTGGTTCGACCAGTTTCGACAAACAAAAGGGTGCCGAATAATATACCTTGGGACGAGGAAGCGGACAACGCGTTCCGCAAAATGGAAACGGCGCTCCCGGCGGACCCGAACCTGGCTGCACCCGACACAAACAGGGGGTATGTACTGGCGACCGATGCGACTCAGCGAGCTATCGGGGCGCGTCTCTCTGAAACAGTAGACAGCGAAGACATGCCGACCGTATTTTTCAGCAAAAACGCTCACGCGGACACAATCACGATGGTCGACGATAGAACATGAAGCGTATGCAACCGTCTGGGCATTAAGGCGTCTGGCCACGTGGTTGTTTGGGGCCAAAAACAAGCTGATAACTGAACACAACCCCCTCACTTTTCTCTATGGCTCAGCATCCCCCAGTGCACGTTTAACACGTAGGGCGCTTGCGTCGCAAAAATATTATATTGCGATCATACATATTCGAGGAAGATTGAATAAGTGTTCCCATGAATTATACACGGTAGACGATACTTCTGAAGTAGCGACAGGGCCAACCTAGAGTCTACATATATTGTTGTACATAATGGTAAATTGCGGGTATAGCAAATAGTCTATGAAATGGCCTGGTGGGCCTTAGAATGTCCAGGGCTGAGTCCTATCCTGTGCGCGTGTGTGTGTTGTGAATGTGGCTCAACGTTGCAAGCGGTGCAGTGTGAAAAATTCAGGATTCTGGTAGATTTTAAATGTCCCGCGACATCAAGTGCCTAGGAACATTCTTGGTGGGTAGGTGTCAGAATCTGAAGTGTGTTAAATAGGTGAAGCGAGCAAGAGACGTGGAAATACGGGATGTTACCGTACGACTGCAGACAGAAAGAGAAGTGTCTAGACTGCGTATTATTCCCTGTTGCATCCCATCCTCAAACAGTACTGCGCCCTTGGCAAAGAACGCCTGCTGCAGACCACCAGCTGGAACAAAGGGTTCCGGGCAACCGGCTGCGATCGCCCGCCCTTTATAATGCGAACCCAAGGCGGTAGCGGGCAACTTGCGCTTGGACTTCGTCGGAGAAGCCGGGAATGCTCATTGTCATCCTCGAATTGCATTTTCTGTTTTTACAGTACATAAATGTTGCTTGTTTTTGCCCAGTTGCAATCACCTCCTTCCTCATCATAAAAGAAACTTCACTCTCAGCAATAAGTTCCTCCAGCTGTGACACACTGTCAATAGCCAGCAAATGAGAGAGTGTTTTCACACAGCATCACAAGGCACACGCCAATTGGTTCATTAACAGACAGATACTTCCCTAGTATGGCTGGCCAACAACGGCAAGCCGGTTTTCGTCACCACCACCACCACCAGTATGACTGGCAAGTCTGGAGTAGTATTGGATCAGCTCAAGTAGCCGGCAAGTCACGCAGTCATCTGGACGCCGTTAATTAGCAATTAGAGCAATTTGGGACCCCTCACAGTAAGTAGGCTCATTCAGGGAGTCATTACACTAATTGGGGTGCATCTAAGACGTGTCCAGACCACTGTGTGAGTTGCCGGCTGCTTGAGCTGATAAAAATAAAAAATAGGTAAAAACAAAAAGATAGAAATAGAATGGAGAGAAATAATTTAGTCGAAAATCAACGATGCCGTGGCGAAGAAACCGCTCCGCGTTGACCAGCGCTTGTTGGCGTCGGGCAGTTGCAGAGATCGACGACAGGTGGCCACTTAGTTGCAAGGCATCACACCAGATGGCGCCACCATCATAGCTCTATGCGAGAAAGACAGACAACAACAAGGTACTAGCGGCAGGTAAAAATGGCAACACTGCTAAACAAGTCTAGGCATACGAGAGAAAAGGTCTAACCGCTACTGCTAAACAGCATGAAGAAAACAGTACACAACGGGGAAAAAGCTTAGGGAGGCGATCGGTTAGGCCTAACCACAGCGTCACAACACTATGCAGCTAACACAAGGCGGGAACCGCAAAACTGGCGTCAACACGAACAAAAGGCTTGCTCACCGCTAAACAAGTCTAAACATGCGCGTACTTAGAGAAAAGGCTTAACGTGAGTGCGGTTAAACATCATCAAATCACTCGCTCGTCACCGCTAAATACGGGGGCACGGCAAACATGCGAGAAAAGGACGTGGTAAAACAACGCGGCAAATCACTCACCTTTTTCCCCGCGGCGACGGGTGCGACTGCTCCATCCGAGAGGCAGGGAGAAACTGAGCGGACGTGGGGACTGCGGAGCAACCGAGCGCACGTCTGCTCTCCTCGACAGCCAGCGAGCAACTGACTGTAGCGCCGCGACGCGGCAGCTACGCATGCGCGCGCTCCTAGCGCCCTCTGCGCCGCCCGCACGCCCGCGGGCTGTTTCGGTTCCGGCTCTCCGCTCCTCAAGCTGCGCGCGAGCGCTTCTAGCGGCGACGGGTGGCTTCTCAGTTTCGGTTTCGCTCTCCTTTCTTTGCGCGCGTTTATCTGTATAAAGGCAGCGCACACCGCGCTCGCGTCATCGTTCTGGCCAATACGTGGAAAACACCATGTGTGGTTTATTGTGCATTTCTCTACGAGTCTCAGTCTCTTCTTTTTGTTCGTGCAAAGTCTTCGTCAAAGTTTTCTTCGTCGTTCAGTCTCTTCTTTTCTTCGTTTTCGTTTCCGTCATCCTTTTCGCTGTATCTTAAGCGTCCCCTCCATGTGCGGCAAATCTGTGTCCGTTGCGAACGTGCTGAGGAACCTGAACGACGTGGTGGACAGGCCTCCGTCACAAATTTTCTACGTACAGAAATATGCTTTGCCGAGCATGCAGGACGAATTCGGGGACTCTGTAAAATTTACCAAGGAGCTACCGCGAGAGTGGGACACGTCGCGCGCTACGCTGATCGTCGTCGACGATCACATGACCGACGCCGGTTCCTTGAAGGAGGTGACCGATCTTTTCATTTGGGGTTCTCACCATGCCTACGCGTCGATCTTCTTACTCGTTCAACACATCTTTTTCGACAGTAGCCATTTTAGAACTATATCCTACAACGCCAGTTACGTCGTCCTGTGGCGCACCGTGCGCAGCGTGCACCAGATGGAACATTTCGGCCAACAGCTATTTGGCAGAAAAAGATTGGAGTATTTTCTGGACGCATATAAACAAGCAATGTCGTCGCCCCACGCTTATTTACTCGTGGATCTTCACAGCTATACGCACGAGGACCACAGGTTGCGTAGCAATATCTTTCCGGGAGAGCGTCAATATATCTACACTCCGAAATTAATGTCCGCCCTCACCTCACTTTACTCAAAGTACTCTCCACTCTACCCCCTCCGCGCCGTCGCGACGTCTTGAGATGGTCTTCTTCGTCCGACATGAAACACCTCTCCGAAATTTGCGTCAATGTATTGAAGGGAAAGGTGACTCTAGCTCCAGACACGTTCGCACGTTTGAAGAAGCACAAACGCTTCTTACGACGGCTCGCCTACAAAAAGATTCACAAGAATCTGCAACGTTTGAAGCGCTATCTGTCTCAGCAGCGAGGACAGGGCGTTCTTTCGTCGATGGCTCCTCTCCTACTTTCTGCCGTGTTGAATCTTTTCGCCAATGGCCAAGAAAATTGAAGTGACCACCTGCTCCATCGTAAACATTCTTTCCTCGAAGGAGAGTGACGACGTCAAAGTGAAACTCATACTGCAAGCACTGTATCGCATACTCAAGCAGTACGAATTAGACCCCTACGACAATAAAAACAAGGCGTCCGACGCTACAAATGACTTTGACTATTCGCTCCTCTCTCCAGAGGTGGACGAAGAGGAAGCAGAAAGGGTCGTCTCGGAATTAAAGAAGGTTCTTTCCTGGGATCGCGAGGGTTGTGTCTCCGTGTCGGGCAAGCCCATCAGACACTCCTCCGTTTACGAACTCGTCAATTACTTGCTGCAACGTAAGACGGGAAAGAAACCTTCCTGGCTCCTTAAAGTCTCGAAACTATTGAGCCTGATATCTCTGCCCAAATCTCGCGAGCCTCAACAGCAGCAGCAGCAAGTCTCCATTGCGTGGACGACTTATGGAGGTATATGAGAAACAAGCGGGTGGTTTGGGGCGTGTGGACCGCTATAGAAAAGCGCATCACTCGAGCAAAAAGAAGGCTCTTGCCATTCTCAGAAAGCTGGATGCCTACACGCTTCACCATCTGGTGAGAAGAAAGTTTAATAGGAGACACATCATCACGCTCAAGATCCACGACGATTGGCAAATGGACCTCACCGACTTTTCAAATACAAGAGATTCAACGGTGGCTACCACTACATACTCGTGGCGATGGATTCCCTCTCCCGCTTTCTGCGTACCCTCCCGGTAAAGATGAAACGCCCCGCCGAAATGAAAAGGGCCATGATAAGACTTTTTCGGGGAGGTACGCACCTACTCGCATCTTTTGCGACAGAGGAGGAAAATTCTACAACAAGACCGTCAAGGAGTATCTGGCACGAAAGAATGTCCAATGTATTCCACCTTCTCTCCAGTAATCAAAGCATCGCAGGCAGAACGCGTGATACGCACTTTACGCGACATAATATTCCGTTATTTTAGAGTAACCGGAAAATACCACTTCGTTTCCGCGCTTCCCAGGATCGTGCGTGACTACAACAACACCAAACACAGGACTTTGGGCATCAGCCCATCCGAAGTCACACCCGAAAACGAATTGGAGCTGTTCAATAAGATAAATGCAAGCCCGTCGTATCCTCCGTGAAAAACAAGCTCAATGTGGGGGATAAAGTGAGGGTCCTACTACACAAAAACAGTTTTTCATAAGAGCTCGGAAGGGAGTTGGTCGTCTCAGATTTCCACCGTCTCCCGCCTGAGAGACACCTCCCCTCCCGTCGTGCACCAGGAAGATTACCGGGGTAAGGAAGTGGATGGATCTTTCTACCCGGAGGAGGTACTCGTCGTAACCCGAGACGCCAATCAGCCTTGGCCAGTAACGAAAGTGCTGAGAAAGAAGCAAGTGAACAGTCAGAGCTTCTCCTTGGTTCGCTGGTTCGGTCACAACAAAGAACACGACAGTTGGGTTCTGAGCAGCGACGTGGTCAAGATTGGGAAATGACGTCAGTCATCTACGTCCACCTGCTCTCGAACGCCAGCATGGACAAGTTTCCCTCGAATAAACTCAACGCTTTACGGTAGCTTTCGATAGTCCGCTTCAGCTATCAAATCGCTATAAAATCGGTCTGTTGGATCTCAGCATCAGCAACGATTTTTTAAATATCGGGTACGAAAGGCAAGATGCAAAAATCGAGGTTTCTTTCGAGGACACGGTCTAACCCGGGAGAACTTTTCGTGTCACCTCGGATCTCGAGAGGGATTTGGGAAAAGGCCTTTCGGAATTTACCGTTTCTTTCACGTACAATAAATCGCGATACGACTTCGTCTTACCCGTGAATGTGAAAGCCGTGGAATTGGACCCTCGGCTCGCACAGGCGCTCGACGCCTCGCTAGCGTCCCGCAAAGCAGGTCATGCGGTGAAGCCTCCAAACTTGAGCAAACACGAAGCCACCTCCATCTTATTGGAGCAGGCCGCACCCGTCCCTTTCGGCGGCGTCACCCGAATTCGGAAACCACATCCCTACGTAACACACTCAACAACTATTTCCAGACGCACAAGCTGGACGCCTCGCTAGAATTCGCAGATAACGTCTACTCTCTGAAAACGCCGAAAGGGTTGCATGTACCGGAACCCTTTGTCAAGCTGCTACATCTCACACCCGTCGAGGGACACGGAGAAATGCTACGCGTCTCTCTCCCCGTAGCGCGCCAATTTTCTTTCACAATCAAGACGAAAATTCCTCGATCTTTGCAAGTACATCTGCCTCCTGGCTATTATGCGACGCCGCAAGCACTTCTGGATGTGATTAACCAGCGCGTAAATAATTCCGTGATCGAATTTTCTATTCAAAATTTACAAAGGGCACACTTGGATCTCTACGGCACTTTCGTGTCTTTGATCGCACGCATTGTTCGCGATGACGGGGAAGAAATGGACGAGAAAGATGTCGTTTTCTCAATAAACCATCTGTTGAGCAGCATGTTTAAGACGGTCACCGTTTATGCGAACAACAAGCTCGTCAGTTCCAACGAGTTGTACGCCTACAGAAGTATTTTGGACGTCGTGCTTCATTCCACGCCCCTGGCTCAAGAAACAGTGCACGCGGCTGGACTCTATGTCGAGGATGACAAACATTTAAAGAACGACTACGACGTCTCGTCTCGTGGTCCGAAACAACGTTACGAAGCAACGAAGGGTGGAAAATACTTGGTCGGTCAGAAACCTGGTCAGTCAGATCAATACTGACCTGTTTCAACAGCCGCGGCTGATGGTACCTGTCGTCGAAATTCGCGTCGTTTTCCTGTTAAATATAGGTCCCCAACGACAAGAAAACGTACAATTACGAGGTGAAGATTAATGAAATGACGTTACACTTGAAAAAGGTGACGCTGGCACTTTCCCTGTTTTTGGAATACGAGCGGCGGCTTCAGATCACGCCCGCCAACTACGTCTTACGCGGATTGGAAACCAAAGTGCGGAGTTTGAGTGCCGGGAGCTTGGACGCTCACTTTGAAAATGCTTACCCCAAAAGGGTGCCTTCCAAATTATGCGTCGTCCGACTTTCTCGGCGACATCCAATCGAGCCCCTATAAATTCCGCCAATACGACCTGTCTCATTCGATACTCTCCGTGGACGGCCAGCAAGTGCGAGCCGAGTACGACTTTAAGAACGACCTCGTCAAAATTCCCTAATTTAACTTCTTGCAAGAACTGGGTGAAAAACATTTCAAGTACAGCACCGACCGATTTAAAACGAACTGGTTCCTTCTCTACTTCAACTTGGACGTGGACAAGTGTTCTTCTCCATCGCATTTGGGCGAGTGGCGAAAAGGAAACGTTCGCCTGCAATTACACTTCGCTAAAGCCCTTCCACACGCGGTCACCGTCCTCTTGATTTCCGAGTGTCCGAAGCTCATGTGCGTCGACAAGGACCATACGGTCACCTTCCCATAGAAAAGATGTACGAGAGAGACATCTTGGAACTCGTGTTCCTGACCCCCCTCGCTTCCTCCATGCTGAGAGGCATATGCGCTTCCGACGAAGCCTTCGTTTTACGCAAGCCCGGCTATTTAATCATCAATACCGAAGAGCAAAGAAAGCGCGGGCAGCACTGGGTGCTCTACCTGAAAAACTACGACGGGTCTGCCATGTTTTTCGACAGCTACGGACTTCCCCCATCGAAGCAAACCTTCGAAGGGCTTTACCTTCAGTGGACGAGTATAACGGCAAGTGTATTCAATCACCTTCTTCGCCTTAATGCGGGCTTTTTTGTATCTATGTAGCCACGCGCATGTCGAAACGCTACAGCTTGAAAAATTGTGTATTCATATTTTCCTGTAACCTCAAAGAGAATGACGAACAATAAAACGTCTCCTCTCACTTCGCAAAATAGTCTATTTATTTTTCGCGACATACACAAGACGCTTGCGAGACGATCTTCCAACGAGCTAACCCGACACTCGTCACCGGTCACCGTGACGTCGAGGGATGTGTGGAGAAGCCGGTAGCGACGGACAATAGGTCGGTTGAAGCCCGCGTTGATGAGACACGGGTCGACTGTCTCTCCTTGTCTATACTTTTCCAACAGCTCGAGCTTGAAATCTTGAAATCATTTTCTTTGCAATCTTCCCACTGATGGTGAACAGACTGAAGGGTATCGTCTAGAGAATCGAGCGAAAGTCTCCCTCGGAGCTATCACCGTGAATATAATCGCGTAATCGCAGGAAGTCCCGATACGTTCGCGTTTGCACAAAGGTTGCAAACCGCTGCTCGGGCGTCATGACTGAGACAGAATGAGAGTATATGCACAACATTTTTTTATTGGTCGTGAGAGGTTATACATGAATCAGGCTCCAGCTTTGGTTTTGTAGCCGGGAAGACAGCCCAAATACGGACGAAGGCTCGAGTCTAACCCATGGCTGGGGTTTCTCAACCAGAGTCCACCGCAACGACAGCTGGTCAGTTGATCGCCGATCCGCAAAACGAAGGTCTTCGGAGGAGGCTTGAAGGTTAGGACCAGGGGTAGATCTCCCGTCAGTAGCCATTCGTAATCTGCACGAAAGAAGCGTGAGAAACACGTGTTTTTTTAAATTTTAAACACACGTACAACCTTCTTCAGTCACAGTCACACAGTGACACTGATGGTCCATCTTCTCCATCTTCCTTCAATAGTCGAAGCCCTTCGCAAAGTACGTCGAACGGTACCGTCCGACAGCCGAGAAACGGGCGTATCAAACGGTCCGTCCAATGCTTTTGCTCTGAAAAAAATTGTGATCGATTATAAAACATATTAAAAATAACGAGGAAGCGTACCTTTGGACCACAATCCACTGCAGTCGGTGCAGAAGAAGCGGGCGCTGCCAATCTCCCGAAATATGTGAGGCAGGAAAAAACCGACTTCACGCGCAGCAAAAGTGTTGTACACTGGAAACGAAACTCTTCAAACATTTCGATGATGACGTCATGGGTATTACTTACGAGGTTCTACCAAGCTGATCATGACGAGAATGACGATCGAACGTTCGCTTCGGCATTTATAGTAAGGCTTTTCCTCTCCCTCTCTATGTCGTCATTGAACGTGTTTGGACATGTTAAGACGTGTTTGAACATGTTTGGACGTGTTCAGACACGGGCGGCGAACCGTCGAAGTCGCCCTGGACACACTAGTTCGTCTCTCTCCCTCTCTATGATGTCATTGAACATGTTTGGACGTGTTTGAACATGTTGTGACGTGTGTAGACACGAACCCCGCAATACGAAAAACGTCACACAGTACAAATTAGACTGGTGGTTAGTGTGTCGCGTCCAGTGTAGGAGGTTCCTGGGTTCGAATCCCACACTGGGTCTTCTCGTCGTCATATGCAAGTCGTCCCAGAGTGTTAGTTAGACATTAGTGTAATGTTTTATTTAACGTCGATGGTATCATTGTCATATGCGACATCGCAAGGAAAAAAGGGGCGAAAGACGGAAGGCGTGGTGGTCAAAGTACAGACGACACCGTCGCAATGCGAGGAGGAGGAGAGCGGCGTAGCGACTATATAAGGTGCGCTGGTTCTACGACGATTGATCGAAAGCCCACGAGGGGCATCCATCCACGACGTGAGTCATTTCGTGGACCAAAATGTAAGTTGACCGTCTCTGCTGTGAATGTGTATTCTATGTATGGCATTGTTTTTTCAGGAACCAATAGTCGCTGTCACCGCATGACATGAACACACAGGGACTCACCCCATCCTCTCTCATTATCAATCTCAAGCGTTCCTCAACTGAGGGGAAAAGTGAGCATTGTTTCGTGAGGGGAAATCTCGTACTGATTTTGTTTGGCCGCAGTGCCACGCTGTCTCGTATGTCAGTACGACCCCATCCATGCCATGCTCGCGGCCGTAGAATGAGAGCAGGAAGCTAGAATAGAGAATCTCGGTAATAGCCCTGTCGTCCTTTCAGATGACGACGACAGAGTCAGTAGTTCGCCTTTCGTAATCCCTGAAACGGACGACGACGACGACGAACCCCTAGATGGGCATGACAATGCAGACGAATTGCTCATGTGGGAAGGGGATCAGTCGTATGCAGATTTCATTCCTCTGTCTGGTAGGGTTAGAGATGAATCACCAGATGCAAGCCCAGAATTTGAAAACGAAGCTGAGCCTGTCCAGGGTCGTAGAATCGTTTAATTACGAGAACACGTCGTAGAGAATCATCCCTCCATCACGGAGAGGCGATTTCTTCCTTTCTTTGTCACAGGTGAGGCATTTGACAGAACAGCTACTAGGTACACGCTTCTCTGTTCCCCGCACGACGACAACGTCGACGATTTGCGACTCTATCTACCGAGCATAGCGCCAGTAATCACACGCGTCCTCGAAGCCTATCCCATGCCTTTCGAATTTTGCCTGTGCTCAAAAGCGCTCATGATTAAGGACGGAGCCGACGGGTTGACTTCTCATCTCCTTCACGTGAACCTTCACGTGAGAGTGGTTCATAACCGTCAAGAAATTGAAGGCGCGATAGATGCTGTCATTGCACAGACGACGCAACGCGTAGAAAACTATGCGAGAGAAGGGTCTGGTTTCACCTCGAACGACGTCCAATGTGTCGACTTAAAGCTAACGCGGTTAAAACCGAAGCGGATAGGGTGCACGATCGAGCTTCCCGAAATGTTGAAAAGAAAAACAAAGACTCTCACAAACGTCAAACTTCCACCGAATCACGAAAACGAGTGTTTCAAGTATAGTGTGCTGTCACTCTTGCATCCGTTGAGGAACAACCCAAACGATTATGTCAGATACCACAAATACATTAATCCTTCAAATCCGGAGACGGGTGTAACGTACTGGCCGCCCTGCTTCACAGTCACTTACGAAGACATTTCCCTGTGGGAGAGAAAAAACAAAATCTCTGTGTACATCTACATGTTCGACGAGCAGGCGAATTCCTGCTCCATAAAGATAAAGTCCATCTGCTCGAGGTTAGGGGGCATTTCTATGGCATTAAAAAATGTAGCACTTTCATGGAGCGAGGTGACTATTTTTATTGCGAGAAATGCACGAGCGGTTATAGGACGAGGGGGCGTTGGAGCAGCATGAACGTCTGTGTCGAGACGTCAACGAAGTGATTCTAGAAATGCCCAAAGTGGGGGAGAGCGTCTCCTTCAACAACATAGAGTACATGCATCATTACCCTTATTTCGCGGTATTGGACACGGAGAGTGTTTTGGAAAAGGATGCGCTCGTTAAGGACGCCTCGAGTGTGCACAGGATGAGCTCGTATAGCATCGTTCTAGTGAAAAGTTGTGATGGGAAAATAATGGGCGTAGATGGTTATTTGGGACCCAACGCGGCAGAAAAATGCTTGCTCGCGGTTAAGGGATTTAGCGAACAAATCGATAGGCTGAACCGTCTTCCCTCACCGTTGGTCATGAGTGTAGGAGACCTTGTTCGACACGAGTGCGCGACGCCCTGCGAATTTTGTGGGTGCCAATTTAACCGAGATATGCGGAAGGTGTCGCATCACGACCACACCCGTTTCGTAGTGCCCGGTTCCTCGAATTTTGTCGCGACGCTGTGTGATACGTGTAACCTTACGTGTCGTAACACCAAAGACCTCGTTGTGTGCGTGCACAACCTGCAATACGATTTGAGCTCCCTTCTCCGCCACATGCACGTTCTAAATATGGGTGAACCGTGGATCTTAGCGTCTACCACAGAAAAAATACGAGCTTCAATATTGGCTAGCTCCATTTCCGCGATACCACGCAGTTTTTCAACCTCTCGTTGTCTAACCTGGTAGAAACGCTGCTCGCCAGCGGTGGCGAGAGCGCGTTTCATTGCATTCGTCAAATGTTTGGTAACCGCTTCCGTCGGCTTCTCAAGAAGGAGATTTACTCGTACACCTTCGTCGACTGTTTCGAAGGCTACAATTTACCCACGCTACCACCAAAAGAAGCTTTCAAAAGTGACCTGAACGATGAAGAGATCACGGACGAGGACTATCAGTACGCCCTCGAGATTTTCGAATTGTTCGAACATAAGAACCTAGGATATTACACGCGTCTCTACGTCACGCTCGACACCTGTCAGCTGTGCGATGTCGTACTGTATTTCAGAAAGATTGCGCTAGAGACAGATGGGATAGATATCTTCCGCACTGTGTCCCTTGCCCGTTACGCATGGAGCAGCGGTCTGAAGCTCACCAAAGTCAAACTCGAGCTCATAAGCGACCAAGAGATGTACGAAACGATCGAGAAGGGAATCAGGGCAGGCATTTGTAACAGCTTCCACAGATACTGTCGGGCTAATCACGAGGATTGCGACGATTACGACCCCCAGCAAGAAATGACTTTTATCCAGTACCTCGACGTGAACAGTTTGAACCCGTAAGCGATGACTTTCCATCTCCCAACAGGGGGCTTTGAGTGGGTCGATCCTTCGAGGTGGAGCGAGATCGATTTTCTCAACATTCCTCACGATTCGGAAGTGGCTTACGTCTACGTGGTAGACTTGACGTATCCAGAAGAACTGCACGCTCTCACCAGGGATTTTCCCCTCAGGCGAAAATTTTTTGAACTGGTACCAGTTGAACTGTGTTATCGAACAGGGACCAGTTCAACCGGTCCCAGATCAACTGGTACCAGTTGGGACAACTGGTCCCTTTCGATAACACAGTTCACCCAGTCCCAGTTGCAACCAGTTGAGACTGGGACCGGCCAGAAACCAGTTGGGCCAACTGGTACCAGTTGATTGAACTGGTCCCTGTTCGATAACACAGTTCGCCCAGTCCCAGTTGCAACTGGACCAGTTCAACTGGGACTGGGCGAGCTGTGTTATCGAACAGGGGCCAGTTCGATCAACTGGTACCAGTTGGCCCAACTGGTTTCTAACCAGTCGCAGTCTCAACTGGAACTGGTTGCAAACCTCATTGTTGAGCTGGGACCGGTTGAAGTGGCTTCACTTAGAGCGGCCTGTTCGGACAGAGGTTAGCTTGTATGTAACCGGTGCCCCTTTGCAGGATCGCTGTTCCCAGCAACGGCAGATCCAAAGAACTGCAATGCAAAATTGTATTTTATTTGTAGTCAAACATTACACATATTTTAATGTACATGTAGCGTAACTATAATGTAATTAAATTATAGCAGTAGATGAACTACAGAGTTACATGGAATAGATAATACTTCATGGTTGATTGGTCCCTTGCTTGACTGCCTTGTGGACATCTTGAATCATTCAACAAAGTATTTGAGATGTTCTTAATAGCACACGATGGATCGATATTTTCCTTTGAGCCCCAGCAGCTTAAGGTTTCTGGAAAGTTGAAAAGGCAAAAGTGAATATGCATTTAATTACAATATGCAATTGTAGTGTGTGCCTGGACAGTCACTCAATTTGAGCGGTCGTGGCCCCGGAAAGTACGCGAATCTCCCAACATTTTCGTTGTGCAGTAGTTGGACCTTTCAACTAAGAGATTCGCCGGCTTTCGGGGGCAAGGAGTACTACTCTGGCGCCCTACGCTAGTTCGACAGCATCCGTGGTGTGAAGGATCTAAAACACGAGAATGAACGAAAAAAAAGCAAAAACAAAAACATGAATGAAAAAAGTTGCTGGTAGCGTTAACGTAAACCGGATGTTACTCGTAAAACGGCACACACTTGCAGGTGCCACGAACGGAACTAAGAGAAGAGGTTCTAGTGGAAGTAATATTTCTAAATGGTGCACAATGGAAAAGCACTTAAGCATATAGTACTCACGATATAAAGCGGTCTCCACAGTTGTAGTCAAGCTGTAATCCTATAACACCCACCCGCCCGGCCGCTGGCGCTCATTGTACTGTCGCACTCTCGTAACTTGAAGACGAATCCTTTAGATTACAAAACCAACGCCTATGTCACACATCACGCTAAGAACATAACGGGCAAAAACCGCTGTACAAGCACGCTGCTAAGAAAGCGACCGTTGCACATTAAAGGCATCATTCATCGCGGGAGCAGGAACGCACAAAATACAAATATAAGAGTTCCAAAATAACTTTCGTTAACAGGAACTTTACCAAAAATTGAAATATTATAATTTCTACTAATAAAGTTACTTTCTGATCGTTTTTATAACTTCGTTTTGCAATCTTCATATTAACCTGTCCTGGCACTGAAACCGAAACTTCCCCCAAATATGTAAACTGGTCCAGTTCGAACTGGCACCACCTCACTTCCAGTTACCGCCAGCCCAGCTTGAACTGGTACCTGTTCACTTCCCAGTTGCTACCAGTCCAGCTTGAACTGGTACCACAAAGTGCCCAGTTGCCACCAGCCCAACTTGAACTGGTACCAGTTTACTTTCCAGTTGCCACCAGTTTGGTACCAGTTGGTTTCAGTTGACCACCAGTTGGTGCGAACTGGGAATGAGCTGGTACCAGTTGACTTCCCAGCTCAAATTTTCGCCTGGGCCCAGGTGCCCGAACGCAGGTGCGTGGATGAGAACGAACTGTCCCCCTACCAGCAGCACTTGAAAGATGCGTTGGCGCTGAACGCCCCTCCCACAAAGAAACTCTTGCTGACGTGCTACGACAAAGAATGGTACGTCATTCATTATGCATTGCTCGCACTGTACGTGAGGTTGGGTATGAAAATAAAACGTGTTCACAGCATCGTCTCGTTCCGCCAAGACAACTTTCTGCGAACCGTCGTGCAGAGGAACGTCGCGTTGAAGAATGCCGCGTCCAAGAAATTCGAGCGACGTCTGTACAAAACCATGTCGAATAGTACGTTCGGCAAGACAATACAAAATGTGAGACGGATGAAAAGGTACGCTATAGCCTACGACAAAGAAACCGCGCTCAGAAAAGCTAGCTCCGTCGACTGTCAGCATTTTCTCACTCTGAGTGACAAGTGCATCTTATACGAGATGAAACAGCGCCGCATCAAATGCACGCACCCGCTTTACGTGGGCTTTGCCATTCTAGAAATATCCAAAGTCCGAATGTACAGCTTCATCTACGAGTCGCTCTTTTCTCGCTTGACGTGTCCAGTGCAATTGATCTATAGCGATACGGACAGTATATTTTTTCTCTCACGTGTGAAAGCCTGGAAGAGCAGCTGATGAAGATTGAGAGTGAGTTAGATCTGTCTTCCTATCCGCCGGACCACCCGCTTTTCAACGCCGAGCATGCGAACCAGATGGGGTGCTTCAAAGACGAGACGGGAGGCGGTGTTATTCAGGAAGTCGTAGCCATCCGAGCAACAATGTACAGCATTCTCTTGGCTGGGTCACACAAACAGATCGCGACAGCGAAAGGAGTTAAGAAAGATGTGGTGAGGAAGCATTTATTGCACGAAGTGTACCGAGATTCTCTGTTCAATGAAAAGACAGTCTCTGAGAAGCAGTGCACCATCCAGAGTATAAAGCAAACAATGTACACCATTTCGAGATACAAGAGCTTTGTCCCCTACGACGACAAGCGCTATCTCGTGGATGCCGTACATTCCTTCCCTTACGGAAGCTGCGAATACGGTAGGCTGTGATGACGATTTGACGCGTACAGGATTACGATAGTACTCTTTCTTTGCGCAGCATTGGAAAACCCGGAAGAGGGCTCGAGAGCGTCGTCGTCAGGGATCGAGTGATCGTGGAACAAAGAGCAAGTCCTTCGTGCACGCACATATAATCGATAATAATAATAAGTTCTAGTCGAGACATGCTTCTCTCTCTCTCTCCCCCAAGACAGGAGAAGCACGGGTCGTCGGGGCAGTGTGGTAGCGGAATGGGTGTACGAAAAGAATGACCATTCCGTCATCGTGCTGGTACCGTAACCCGCGCAATGACGTCGGCACGATGAAGATTCACCTATTCTGACACGTCTGATCCTCTCGTAATGTTCTGTTCGTGAGATCAGACAAGTTAGGGAGGGTGCAGGCATCTATCGACCAACTCTTTTGTATGTATTCAATAAACACGTTTCAGTTAAAGAAAACACAGAGTCTCGTCAAAGTTATTCCAACTGTTTAATGCGTTGCATGTCAATAACCAAGCGGTATTTCAATAAATCAATGACAAAGTTCGCGATGTAGACTGCTTGTAAATGTCGCTGCTTCCGCAGGGCGTGATCAATATGAGCGATGGCACGCGCGAGAACGTCCACGATGTCTGCAGCGATTTAGCTGAAGTGTGCGTTGGCCAAGCTCACAAATTCGCTCATCAGTCCCAGGTGTCTGTCCAGAACCGTTATGCAGACGTTCTTGTAACGGGCGTAGATCCGACGCACCATCTCCTGCAGCGGCCCCGGCGAGATCTCTCCTATATTGCCAAAGCCTACCACGTCTATCACGTAGCGATAAGCAGTGATGCGGGGTGCAGTGATGCCCCGCTCGTTGCGGGGATTTTCGCTGTTGAAACATTCCTTCTCCACTTCTTTCCAAGAAGCGTGGGTGCGGGAACAATTTTGTAATGAGTGGTAGCTGCACATGTTCACGTATTGATGACGCGAGCGCGGTGCGCGCTGCCTTTATACAGATAAACGCGCGCAAAGAAAGGAGAGCGAAACCGAAACTGAGAAGCCACCCGTTGCCGCTAGGAGCGCTCGCGCGCAGCGGGAGGAGCGGAGAGCCGAAACCGAAACAGCCCGCGGTCGGGCGGCGCAGAGGTCGCTAGGAGCGCGCGCAGGCGTAGATGCCGCGGCGCGGCGCCACAGTCAGTTGCTCGCTGGCTGTAGCGGAGAGCAGATGTGCGCTCGGTTGCTCTGCTGTCCCCGCGTCCGCTCAGTTTCTCCCTGCCTCTCGGATGGAGCAGTCGTACCCGTCACCGCAGGGGAAAAGGTGAGTGATTTGCCGCGTTGTTTTACCGCGTCCTTTTTTTGCATGTTGGCCGTGCCCCCGTGTTTAGCGGTGACCAACGAGTGATTTGACGATGTTTGACCGCGCTGATGTTAAGCCTTTTCTCGCCATACGCGCATGTTTAGACTTGTTTAGCGGTTCCCGCCTTGTGTTAGCTGCATGGTGTTGTGACGCTGTGGTAAGGCCTAACCGATCGCCTCCCTAAGCCTTTTCCCCGTTGTGTACTGTTTTCTCCGTGCTGTTTAGCAGTAGCGGTTAGACCTTTTCTCTCACATGCCTAGACTTGTTTAGCAGTGTTGCCATTTTTACTGCCGCTAGTATCTTGTTGTTCTCTGTCTTTCTCGCATAGAGCTATGATGGTGGTGCCATCTGGTGTGATGCCTTGCAACTAAGTGGCCACCTGTCGTCGATCTCTGCAACTGCCCGACGCCAACAAGCGCTGGTCACCCCAGAGCGGTTCCTTCGCCACGGCATCGTTGATTTTCGAATAAATTATTTCTCTCCACTCTATTTCTATCTGGTTGTTTTATTTTCTACCTATTTTTTTATGTTTTATCAGCTCTAGTAGCCGGCAACTCACATAGTGGTCTCGACACGTCTTAGATGCACCCCAATTAGTGTAATGACTCCCTGAATGACCCGAATTACTGTGGAGGGTCCCAAATTGCTCTAATTGCTAATTAATGGCGTCGAGATGACTGTGTGACTTGCAGGCTACTTGAGCTGATCTAATACTACTGTCTGGAATCAAAACCCTTACCGCACTTGTTGATGTAACGGTCCGGAGGTCTGACACGTACATTCTTGAGTAATCGCTTGTATTTACCATGTCTCAAAACGCTCCTCCTTCCAAAAACTCCTCATTGCAAGCCTTACAGGGCATTTTACAGATTGTTCGATTGACTGTTTAAAACCAGCAACACTTCGACATGCAACCGTATTGCCAGCAAAAGCCACCAAGTACCCATGTAAGTTCTCTGGGACAGAGGTCGTCTTCGTAGTTATACCAGTGGTACTCAGCTGCTCGATTGTTATTCGTACTTCATTTAGCACTGTTTTCTTTGACTGTATACCTTTTAGGTCTTTGCTGCAGCCCACGGCTAGGAGGAAAATACTGTCAAGTCTTGACCGATATCGAGGAGCACCAATTGTGGTGGATTGTGGTCCAAAGGTACGCTTCCTCGTTATTTTTTTTTAATACGTTCTATAACCGGTCACATTTTTTCAGAGCAAAACCATTGGACGGACCGATTGATTCGCCCGTTTCTCGGCTGTCGGACGGTACCGTTAGACATAAGTTGCGAAGGACTTCGACTATTGAAGGAAGATGGACAAGATGGACCATTAGTGTCACTCTGTGACTGAAGAAGATTGTACGTGTGTGTTTGAGAAAAAAAACGCGCGTTTCTCACGCTCCTTTCATTGCAGATTACGAATAGCTACTGACGGGTGATCCACCCCTGGTTCTAACCTTCAAGCCTCCTCCAAAGACCTTCTTTTTGCGGATCGGCGATCAGCTGACCACCTGTCGTTGCGGTGGACTCTGGTCGAGAAACCCCAGCCACTGGTTAGACTCGAGCCTTCGTCTGTATTTGGGCTGCCTTCCCGGCTACGAAACCAAAGCTCGTGCCTAATTCATGTGTAACCTCTCACGATCAATAAAAAAGGCTATCTACTCTCATTCGTCTCAGTCATGACGCCCGAGCAGAGGTTTGCAACCTTTGCGCAAACGCGAATGTATCGGGAGTTGCTGCGATCACGCGATTATATTCATGGCGATAGCTGCGAGGGAGACTTTCGCTCGATTCTCAAGACGATACCCTTACGTCTGTTCACCGTCAGTGGGAAGATTGCAAAGAAAATGAAGCGTTTCGTAGATTACAAGCTCGAGCTGTTTCGGACCGCGAGACGAGACGTCGTAATCGTTCTTTAAATGTTTGTCGTCCTCGACATACAGTCCAGCCGCGTGCACTGTTTCTTGAGCCATGGCCGTGGAATGAATCACGACGTCCAAAATACTCCTGTAGGTGTACAACTCGTTGGAACTGACGAGCTTGTTGTTCGCATAAACGGTGACCGTCTTAAACATGCCGCTCAACAGATGGTTTACTGGGAAAACGACATCTTTCTCGTCCATTTCTTCCCCGTCGTCGCGAACAATGCGCGCGGTCAAAGACACAAAGCTACCGTAGAGATCCAAGTGTGCCCTTTGTAAATTTTGAATACAAAACTCGATCACGGAATTATTTACTCCGTTGACCGGATAAAAAAGATGGTACGAAGTATCTTCCACGCCATATTGAATGGAAGGGGGTTCGAATATCATCACATCACTCGTCAGGCAGATCGGCGTCTGTATTTTTCCTTTCGTTGACGTCATGATGGACGGAGCGCGCGCAGCGGATGTGTGACCTTCACGGCGTACCAAAGATATCTGCAGGTGCGTCGTGTGTCGGCGCCTTTTGTTGTCTTTTGCGGCGTTTCTTCCCATTGTTGTTTCCAGAGCCCTCCATGGAATCCAGCACGTTTCTCCCTGATGCTATGGCCGTCTTTTTTACTGCGCGCGATATTCCTTCGCCATCTGCCAAATTCCGCGCCAAGCGCTTCAACGTTCTCATGGTTTTCTCAACGGTTGGTCTCAACGGTTTTATTTGCTGCCAGATGGGAACGATAAACTACACGCATAAATGTCTGCTGTCTTAATCAAACGCGGATAATTATTTATTGCGTCAACAACAAAACTGTTATGATGTATGGCACAAAAATTCATTTAGCTGAGCAAAACAAGGTCTTGCGCTTGTACAACTCAGAAAACTACAGGGTGCCTTTTCTATCCTCAAGAGCAAGAATGTGTAGAGCAGGCACAAGGTTGAATCTTTGGTTGATTCTTGGTTGGTTGATCCCTCGCTGATTTGTTTTTAAATTTTTAATAAAAAGTTATGAGAGCAGCTTAAATGGCGCTTTTGCAGTTGGGTTATACGGACAGGCGGGCATTCTTTCGAAGAGAGTATGTAAATACAAGCTGACTAGTTACCTAAAATCCATTTAATTAACTCTTTAATTGCGGAATTTTGGGTGGTGGTGGTGGTGGTGGTGGTGGTGGTGATAGGGCTTGCAGAAAAGGAGCCAATCCTCGTTGGAAGTCATTCTATGTTTTAAAAAAATCCTGAAACGCGCGCGTGCCATCAAATATTCACCGCCGAATTGGGATTCTTCCTCTACCACGGTAACCGCCAGGATGATAGCCGAAGTTACCCCATCGCTTCGACCGACACGCTCTTGAGTCGGCACGAAGAGCGTGTCGCGACGAGACATCAGTGTTCCACGGTGTAAACGACACCTATGGAGGTCGCACTACAAGTCAGAAAGTGCATAGGCAAACAAAAAAGAATCTGAAGCTCTATGGCTGCACCTGGATAATATATGTTTATAACTTTATCGTGCCGTCCCTGCTGGGACGGACGTTTCGGGGCCGTCTTTGGAGCGCAGGGAGATCACGATCTTGAGTCGACACGAACAGTGTGTTTAGAGCGGGGTGCGGGTGCCCAGTTTTCAGTGCTCCACGGTGTCAACGACACCTGTTGAGACCGCAGTGCAAGAAAGAAATTATATGTAGAAAGGCAAATAGCCCAAACTCTGTGACTGTGGAAGTCTCCGTTGAACTTTGGCAACTCCAGATTAAGCAACTTAATCCCGCTCCTTGCTGGGCTTGTTCCAGCAGACAGCTCAGCTGTCACTGATTCCGGTTGTGATGTAGCTGTACAATACGCTGACAGAGGAAACTGACTCTCGTTCCGGTGCCATCGAGCTATAAATGGAAGTCTTTCGGCCTGGCAGGGGCTCTTTGCTTTTGGCTGTATCCTAATGTGAGTAGATAGTACTGTTTGCATGTATAGCTACTTTGCCGTCGTGCTGTACGGGCTGCTGGGACACGATAGCTCGGACGAGGCACCCACGATAGGAGCTTCCCATGTCGTAGAGCCGTAGCGCGCACCACGCGCTGCCCGTGCTGAACAGCAACTGTGCAGGAGTCATTGCGATATCTAGCATCTCGTGTGGCACCAGCGTGCAGCACTCAGAATGGTGTGGTTCTAAAGTCGCGCGAATCATGGTCCGCTACTAAAAAGTTCTCTTAATCGTTCGTGGTCTACAGCGTGTTCAAGGTGTGTGTCATTGTCAGAGATTTCATCAGGTACACATCCTAAAATTGTGATACCAGCTGTGGGGATACCACGTTGTACCTAACTTCCTGCATTAGGTTACTTTTTCCCACGAAAATGTAGTATTTGATTTATGTATTTATATATAACAGAGTGCCTTGACAGAACACAAGCCTGCACACAAAGTGGGTACAGTGGCTGGAAAGTGTTCAAGGGCAGCCGTATACGTATCCCGCACACCACCGTGTATGATCGCTGCACTTTGAGCCAGGCTGCTTTTACATTGGGGACACTCAAAGACAAAGACTAAAACCTCATGGATGCCCTACAATTCCTGCCCAAGATGCACAGGTAACAAAAACGTACAGTTTTAAAAGAGACTGACGATGTTTGCAAAATGGAGAACCCAGAACAGCAGGAGCAGTGGGACCAAGCTATTGTCACGCTGTCGCCACCTCACACGAAAACAACTCTTACATCGCAAGCAGCTGGCTTTGAATCTCCTCAAGTAGTCCCAGAAGGGCACACAGAGGTAAGTTTTCCACCCACACATATAAGAAAAGAAAAAGCGGTACCATAACCACCAGTTGCCTCATGGCTAGAGCATGAATGCGTTGCAGCCCAGGAACTAATACAGGTTTTTACTTTTCACTGCCATAGGACGTAGAAGTGGAAGAGCGCAAAAGTACTCCCAGAACGTCTGCACAGCTTATGACAAGCTCCACACCAGAGACTATGGGAGATATGATAGTAGTGTTGGTATTTTCAACTCGACCAGCACATTGATATAAAAAAACAATCTTAAATGTCAATCTGCAATTCTGTTTTCCTCTTATCTTTCTTGTCTTCTCATAGACAAAAAATGAAATGGTGGCAATTTGAAGGATAAATAAGCAAAAATATGCATTATATATTGCACGGTGAATACAGCTCGAGGACATGGCAACCCCATCAGGGTCGGGAACTACGCCAAGTGGTCAAACACCTGGTACACCCTCGACCCCCTCAACCAAGATGAGACGTCTTGTCTTGTAAGTGTAAAGTGACCTTGTAGTGTAAGTGTCTGTAAGTGTAAACTACACAAACATGCGTGTCTCAAGGCCCGAAGTGACATGCTGTTCATTGGTACATGGCTACATGAGCGCAACCACACCGGTGAAGCAAAGTCAGAAAAAGACACCAGGCAGTGTGCGCAGGAAAATTCTACAAGATCATTGATACAGCTCGAAAGCAACACCCGGTTCAAAATTAAAGACAGTCTACCAGCACCTGGGTAAAGTAAGACTTTATGCCAAATGAAAGAGAGAGAAGAAAATTCAAACTCTGAACCCGCTGATCGAGGGCATGAAGGAAAAGAAAGTAATATCTCAAGAGGGCCGAAATACAGCTACAGTCATTTGGTGAGCTGCCAGACGAAATTCTAAAGGAGTGGAACAAAAACTACAAGAGGGTGCCATCTGGACGGCGTTACAGTGAGAATTTCAGGAAAGTTGCCACAACGATTCACTATTATTCCCCACGTGCGTACAAGTACCTGTCAACAAAGTTCCCAATGCTGACACCAGCTAGCATAAGAAACTGGCTGCAGGTTGTTGATGCGTGGCCAGGATTCACCATGGAGTCATTGCAACACCTGAAGGAAAAGTACAGCGGTGCCGCAGAGGACGAACGGCTCTGTTCAATAATGCTGGACGGCATGAGTATTAGGAAGAAATGCGAACTTGATCAAACGTCACGCCGACTGATTAGGTATGTAAACTTTGGCCAGTCCCAAACACCCGAAGACTCCGGTGACGTCCCTTTCGCAACGGATTCCTTGGTATTCATGGCTGTTGCTCTCGTAGCCCGCTGGAAACTGCCCATAGGATATTTTCTGAACAATGGTTGCTCCGGAGAAGTCCTTCGAGGGATCGTCAGAGATGCTGTTAAGTCCTGGAAGAATGCGAGATGCATGTAGTGGCAGTTGTGTGCGATGGCTTGTCGTCCACTGTAGCAATGGCAAGATTTCAAACATCCTTTCCTCGCCCAGTGAGACCAGCAGAGCCAATCTTCCTCATCTTCGATGCTGCGCATGCACTGAAGCAGCTCAGGAGCCTTCTCAGCGACAAGGGCACATTTTACAGCTCTGAATAAGGAGTAAGTTCTCATGCCATTATCTAGAATTTAGTTATTCTTATGCTCAAAATGTTGTAGGTAGTGGAGTGGGACTTCATCGTCAGAATGCACACGCTACAAGCTGAAGAAGGGCTTCGCGCAGCTAACCGGCTCGCTCGAGCTCATATTGAGTACAAACGCCAAATAATGAAGGTGCGCCTGGCTGCACAAACATTCAGTGTATCTGTGAGCCTTGCACTCCAATTTGCACGAACCCTGGGCCGTCCACAATTCCAGGGCAGTGAGGGAACAGAAAGGTTCCTTACAGATGTCAATGAGTAAGAGCAGTGAATGCTCTTGCTGTGCCATACCTGATGATATTCAGTTTTTCCTTGTAGTGCTTTTGACCAGCTAAATTAGCATGCACCTCATGCTAAAGAGTTCAAGGCTCCACTCCAACCAGCAACATTTAGTGGCCACGAAGACAGGATGTTGTCCATCTCTAAGGAATTAATGACACTGAGGCTGCCATCGGGGAGACTGGTGTTTGAGGATGGCCGTAGGATGTGAACAATCAGCCTCGCCTTCTCCCTGAAAAGTGTTGCTCAACTAGCTAGCTACCTTTTCTCACAGAGGATGTGTAGGTAAGATTCTATTAACCCACAATTCCCAAGCTGTACCACACTTGTGATGGTTTATTGTTTTTAGTTTAATAGCGCTAAAATAAGCAGCCTGAAAGTGAATGGCATTCAGGCTCTTGCAATCTGTGTCGTTTGTGTGCAAAAGGTTTAATATCTGATGCCATGTCTGTATTGGCATAGTATGCTGCAACTCATGGTGTGCGTAAGCTCCTTCGAGGGAGAACTAACTGCAAAAATATTTTTCTACCCTGCAGGCACATCTACACCTACAGACTAAGCCAAGACCACCTAGAGACTTTCTTTGGTTGTATTCGTCAGGGGGGGTCCGAGTCTGGCATGTGATGACGTCAGGCGGCCGATCACTTCATTTGCTGCCGGAAGCGTCCACTCCCCGCCATAATCGTCTGCTAGCTCCGGAATAGTGGCGACTTACCGACTGAGTCGCCTGTTGCTATTTATTTGCGTTTGACATTCACTTGCGTTCTTACATGATTTGTCTCGTACGTTTTGCATAAAACAAGACTGCGGGCAGTGTAAAAGGTATGGCTAGGCCTCTGTGTTGCCGTGACGGCCCGGGTTGAGGTGGATCGTACGCGGTTGTCGTTTCTGTTCCGATTATGCTGAGGTGTCGTTAATTTGTGAACAGTATTGTGCCTGTGTGTGCAGCATATATATGATACGACTAAATACATTCCTGTCAGTTTGAGATTTATTCCATGTGCCATTGTTGTATGCTGCGTATGACCATTCAAAAAAGAAAATGCTATTTGGCCATGTGTTTTGGAGTTTCCCACAGATCGCTAGCAGATGAACTCTACTGACTTTATTTTGGTATCCATGTTGTTGTGCCTGTGGAGACGTTGCGCTCCTGGTATCAGTGAGATATGGTAAGCGCAATGTTACACAGCTATGCATTCATCGGTCCGCTCTTTCGCCTCAGAGATGCCAGTGTCCATGCGGTTCAGAGCCCATAGTGTTGACCACAACACAGATAAGTCATGATGGTCGATGACCTCTTCAAGTGAAAACATTGGTCACTGGTCCGCGTCTTCATGACTATGCATTTGTAACCAAGAAGAAGCACTATATTTCAATCCGAATGTTCGTTCACACTTAGCAGCATCACTTACCAGCCTCCGGTACATTCGTGTGGCGAAATCGAAATTGGCGGAACTTAGGCTCCAACTCCATAAAACGTTTCATCAAGAAGAGCAGACGCGTCTCCTAAAGAGTGTTCAGTTCATCACCTGTCCTTTCCACGACGTCCGATTAACAACAACGCTTCCTACTCGGTTGGCTTGCCGGCGCCGCGACGCCGGAGAAATCGCAAAAAAGGAAGAAAAAGACGGGGCGGGCATATGACGTCAGCGGCTGGCAGCCGAGTGAGGGGGCATTTCTGCCGCGAGATTAAAAGTTCCCTCGCGCTCCAGGATTCCGCGCTACGCTCAAACTTTTTGTGCGAATATGTATCACAGGGCTCAGAATCGTAATTTCTACTTCTCCCGTCATATTTTATTCCGATCATTTCCATGCTCCTTTAAGGACACGTCTTGATCTTCTGCAGCCGTCGATTGAAAGTCGCGTAAGACATACCCAGTTTACTCAAACCTCACGACGCACGTCAACCATGCGACTTTTCAAGCAAGGAGATCATATTAGCTCGAAACTACCGAAGTGTAAGAAAGTGGATGGCTGGGATAATTACTATAGTAACACTGGTCCAGTGTCTTACAGGGTACGAGTTTCGCCGACCGAAGACAGCGTGTGTGTATGGCGTCGTCACCATGACCAACTTAGGCCTCGGGCAAGCAGGTCCGCCGAATTTGAAGGGACAACGAGCGAGGAAGAACGCTCCTGGTTTACTGCACCACCAGACTACTCTGACGTGCCAGACACTGCTATCGGCTCAAGTCCACTTCAATCGTCTGATCCTGCGACAGGACCCGTCGTCGGAGCAGAGGACCCACTCAGACCAGGCTCGGAGGGAATTCGAGATCCGGAACTTCAGCGTGATGTCCAAGAGCGACGATATCCAGTCAGAGTCAGATATCCGCCTGAGCACTATCAAGCTCATTAGTTTTGCATATAAGTGTGAGGGAAGTGTCATGCATGTTTACGTGCATCGTTATCTTTGTTATCAATCGGCACGATTTAGGCCGCCGGTTCCCTCTCCCTCAGATGTATTTAAAGTGTACCTGGTGTATAACACGCCCTCTTTTTGTCTGTAGTCCTCCATGGTAGGGAGTAGGACGTTCAGGCAACAATAAAGATGGTTGCTGTGCTAACCTTGTGTCGTCGTTGGGACGTCAACATAACAATAATATATGTTACAGTGAGATGAAAGACGACGACAATCAAAGCAGTGTTGCCCTGTTGATCAGTTCTAACAGAGCCCAAACAAACAGTCCAGTGTTTTCCCTCACACACAGAGGCAAGAAGGATGATCCTACTCTCTTTCAATGAAGAAATACTGACTTGTTGCAAGGAGGAGGACTTGTTGAGGATCGCCATCACAGGGGCAGGCACGGGAATTCAGAAGATCATTCTGTGCGTGAAAATAATTGGCACACTCACTGATGTTTGGATGATCGTGTGCCTTGCCTCAGCAACTGAGTTCCAACGTATGCTTATTTGCATTTATTTAGCATTTGTTACATGAGAGGCAAAAGTCCTGAAGATACTGCATATCAATACTGTACATCTACTCAGTGTTAGCCAGTTAGGTCACAGAACTTGGTTGGTTCATTTTATCAAGCTTTGTTTCACACCTCAAGGAAATGTGGATCTTTAGTAACCTCAGTGAGCGAAAAATGAACTTCAGGTCCAGTTTTGGATATTTTTACTGGTCTTTTTGATCGTTAACAATACATCGTTCCCAAACACAACATAAATTCCAGTTGGACAATATATCAGTGAGCCTGTTGGCTTGCACTTCATGGGAGCGGCCCTCTGTTGGCTAGCAAGAAGATATTGAACAAGAAACGGGTGACTGGCTGTTCCATGCACCTCTCAGTCTGTGAGCCTGCTTCTGTTTGCTGCTAGGGTGTTGCTCCAATGAAGAAATGCGACACCCTGGTGTTTCTTAAACTTTTGTCCCAAGCTGTACAAATATTGATGCAGGTTTGCAACCAGAATGTAAGAGCCTGCCAAGCAGCACGAAGTACATCCAGCCAGAGTATTTCTGTTGTATTCATGTTTAAAGACCTTCACTCCTACATCATTTACTCATGAATGTAGCATTGTCATATGACAACACATGACAGTCCATTAATGCTTTGAACATGCATCGAGCTTTATGCCTCTGGTTGGGCGTGAAACAATGAATCATTGAGTGATCATACCATTTTCCAAATTGCAAAACATCAAAAAACAGTTTATTAACATGGCTCATGTCTTGTGCCATCTCCAACTGATACGAGAGTATTACCAGGCTTGTATCCATGAATCGGTCTTAACAATAACCCCGTTTTCACGATATCCTAAAAATCCCTTAACCTCGCTAACAATGTTCTTAGGCTGGGGCCACATGATATGATGCGTATGGTCTCTGGGCATTGTGCTACATGAAAATATCGGGTGGCAACATCATATTCACTTTGTTAAAAGGAGAACTACGTCTGGTGTCTTCACACTTGCTAAGCTCAGATGATGTTAACATTATGTGTGCTGTCGTTTATCCCGAATCACAAGCATGGACGGATGTTGGAAAAATGGGGGAGGGGGGTCACGATTGTAGTTGCGTCATTGCAGCTTAACATATCACTACCGACATGTGTCTAACGCTAAAATCACAAGGGCACCCCCTGTAGGGGGTGCACTGGTGGAAAAGTTTGGGGGGTGTCATTGAACATTTGGAGGGTGCAGGGGGTGGTCTGGATAAATCACGGTGTGCCGCCCTTATCCACTCACATGTCACTATGGCCTCACATAGACCTTCAACCCTTCTCCTGACCCAGAAGCAGGCACTGCAGATTATTCTTTTTTTAGATCTTGATGAGTCTGTCTCATTTGCTTTTCCCCTTTACCGCATCCTCAATGTACACCAGCTTGTGAAGTATAAAGTAGCTCCGGTTATGTACCAGTTATTTTACACACCCTCTAGTCAACTTCAGTTAGCCACGCACAATTATACCACACCCTTCTCCCAGGCATGATCACAATTAATTCTGGCTTCCTACTTACCACACTAATTTCCGTGCAGTCTTTCTTTCGTCCTTGGGTAGTTAAATTTGGAACGACATCCCTCTATGCCAGTGTTTCTCAAACTTTCCCAGTATGTGACCCCCTTTGAGAACCACCAAACCACCATGACCCCCTACCTTTACCCCGCCTTCCGAAAATCAACCAGAGAGAGAGCTACGAAAAGTGCTTATTCATGTTTTTTAACACGGATTGATTAAATTTTAAGGACGTATTTGCTTTCTTGGTACGTACAAGCAAATCAATATGTTGCTCTGTGTGACTCAAGCCATATCAAGCTATGCAAGCAAGGCATGCCGCATGTCTACTCGGACCCTCCATGACTCCCAGAAGAAGGCACATAACCACTCAAGACACATTTGGGGGCTCATGAACCGCAACTTGACAAACACAGCTCTACGCGTTTGTTCCAACAATAATCTTGCATCCTTCAAAAATGTGAACAAACAGGGTAACATGCAATTACTTTGATTATTTGCATGTCTATGCTGTGCAATATATTTGCTATTTGTTTCTTATACTAGACATGTGTTCTTGGTATTTCTGTTCCCCTCAAACTGTGTAGACATGTGCATTGACTGTGTCTTGGACTGTTCAACAGGGCTTGCCCCTCAGTCCTCTTATCAGTAATCAGTGTACACTGTCATGGAATAACAATAAAAACCTCAAAGCAAGAAAAAATCATCTGAAACAGACCTGTCTGACTGATTCTTTCAACAATCTCCTCACAAATGCTTTATGAATGATACTTCATGTAACCTCTCCTCTGCTTGCGTGGCACAGGATATATGCACCTTGAAGATAATGATGTGCACAGAAACGAGCTGTAACAGGACGAGGAAGTTTAGATCGTGTGGTGAACGTATGAGTCTGTTATTGCCTTGAATGGGCAATCATTGCACAGAGGTAAAACTTATTTATGTTGACTACTGCCTTCAAAGTTGAACTAGACGTTTTTTCATGCCCTGCACTTGTCTTTGTATCCCGGAGGTCACCCAAATGACTTTCTTAAGCCCGTTTGCAAGAGCAGCCTTTTGGGAACAAATAGGCCACAAAATCTCAAATTGGAACTCTGACCTTACCGAGCAGTGTTTGTTTGCTGTTGGGGTTCTACAATGTACAGCTTGGGACAAAAGTTTAAGGAACACCATAGTGTCATACTTCTCCATTGGAGAGACATCCTAGCATCAAACAAGAGCAGGCACATATACTGAGCGATAGATAGTCACAAGTTTCTTATTCGATCTTCTGCTGGTAGTTGGCAGGGGACTGCTCCGATGAAGAAAAGCACCAGTTCCGTGAACTTTTGTCTCAGGCTGTACACGTGGTGGAGTTGTAGTCATAAAAATTCTGAACTGCATGCCACTTCTTGAAGAATCCTTGGAAATTTTAAAATGTTATGCCTTAATTGGTCGGCTGTGATCATGACCGAGGTGGTGGGCGGCCTCCTCCTTTAATGTTCTTGTGTCTCTGTAAGAGCACCCGATCAGTTACCAATATAATAACATTTTAAACACCCACCTTTCAATATTGTTGCTCCTGTGTCCTGTGCCTTTTGTAAAATGGCTCTTGGCTGCCTTCTGCATTTCTTCTCTCCATTCATGAGCATCTGAAATCAGTAAAAATAAATTATCAGTATTAACACAATTCTCATGTGTTTTATTTTGTTGTTCCCAGTTCAGAATACAGCATGGGAATTCTGAGTAAAAATACAAGTACAAAATAATTGGAATAATTAAGCACAACTAAAGATTACCGATAACTGTCGGAACTACGATATTTGTTACATATTTACCGACTTATGTGTTGATATAGAACAGGTGATACAATTAGATAGTTCGAACAGGCCACCCGAATTAGTCGAAGACGATGGGAACTGACGTTCTGAGTCTGGAACAGTGTGACTTCCTTCTTTCAGAATTAGTCGAACTCGACAGTATGGGTGTACATTACGCACCAGACTGCCGTTTTGTGCAACAGCATCATTTGCTGCAACACCTCCAAAATAAGTGCACTGAGCGGGAATGGCGCATGTGTGTAATTTAGTGTAACAGAGCATGGGACGTACCTACCAGCGTCAGAATTGCACTCGTGCTTCTTAATTCACTCGGAAGTTGTGTACTCCTGGTGCTGCTGTTGCCTGGGCTGAGAGAGGGCAGCTTGGAAAAAGTGGACTTGCGCTTCTTGGGCGGCCTACGGAACAATTTTGTACAGACGCCCTCATCTTTTCAACCGACCATGCAACTCGCAGGCGTTACTGAAACGTTCCCTCACCTGGTGAACATCAACGGGCGTCTAGTGAGGAACTTGAACGGATATTCAGCAAATTTGCTTCACCACTACCACAAATCACATCCTCGAGCAAACCGCTCTTGCTAGCGCATGCGCACGCAAAGCGAGCAGACGGCAAGGCGGCGGCAGGGCAGCGAAGAACGACACGTGACGTTACTGCTGGCGCATGCGCAGCGCAATTCATTTTCCTCTCCCGAAGGCCAAGTGTATCTTGTGGCCGACGTCACCTCGTTGTGAGGTAGAGATGTGACCATGGGAACTGGGGTTTGAATGTTTGATATGGTACGTCTGGCTTCTTCCGAGTTGCAATACTGTGCCTGTTAGAACGCGAACAGATACAGATGAAGTGAGAAAGACTGCGGTCATAAATAGAGGACGTGTCTACCTTTCGTGTGTTGAGTCTTGATAGTTACTTCTCTTGTCCCTGGAAATGCTCTCACAACCCTACTGTGTTGTGTGTCTCGATTTCTTTTTCTTTTTCATACGTGTTCTGTTGGTTTACTTTTTTTAGATTGTGCTTTATCCCAAGGATGCGTTTCAAGCCCGACCGAGGATGCCAGCGACTTGGTGGCAGGGTACAAGTTGCTTAGACGCGCTGCCTTCCGTGAGGGACGCTAAATACGGTCATCCGTGTATAGATATTTTAACGTGTATATATAACGTGTATTCACGTTTAATATCCTTCATCTGGACCGAACTAATCTACACACCGACCGTTGTGGCGTCGATCACGATCACGACGTAAAACAACAAATTATCGCATCAGCAGTGCCTTGCAGGTGTAACGTGACTATAAAACCTGTTATCAATGGCTAACTCTCGTAGAAGTGTGCCTCAGAGAGGGTCAGCGGCATATATGGGCCTTATTTGTGGAGGGATATTACTAATTTCTGGTTGTCTAGCTTCTAACGGGTGATCAGTTATTGTTGGGTTGGATTTTATGGTTCATAGCGTGATTTTTGGGTTTTGAATTTTAAGTGGCACGTACCCTATCTTTATTACTCGCATGCCTTTTCAACGGTTTGGATGCCCCTACAGAATGCCTTACGAGACTACATGACAGATCGCCCCGAGTACTGAACCTGACCACATTCCATGGCCACCACAAAAGAAATGAATTCGTAGGTGGTAGGTGCCCATCCTGTCCAACGCCTGCTCCAGTAGCGCATCTTATTTATGAAAGAGAGACAAGCGTACGGTGTCTCTGCATGAAAGTGTAAAAAAAAAAGAAACAGTTATGCTTTACTGGCATACTCTTGCGCCCAGAATTTTCAAATATATGTTCTAGTTTATGTTTTGTACAAAAGTGCGTGTGTCGTTGACTCACATAATTTTAGGATGTTTGTCGATGCTAGGCAATCTGCTGTTATCTAATGCGTTGGTGCTAACTGGTTTAGTTTGTGTTACAGAGGATGTCCTCGACCTAAGTCTCAAGCAACTGCTCAAATATCATTTCTTACCGTGCTCCGTATTCACTAATAGTGTGCCCAATCCTGGATTTTGCATGTAATCATACATTCATGATCATGATTTCCAGCTTTTGGAGCATGCTGTGGCGCATAGTGAATTGATATATCTGTTCCATTTTATGATGTGTGCACAATTACTACGCGTCCCACATGCAGTCGTTGTCGTATAGAATCTTACAGACGTTTACAGGCGACACACAATGTGCTCTTATCTAAAGTGTCTCTGTTAACCGTCGTATTTGTTGTTTCAGAGGATGTCTGTGACCCAAGTCTGAACTGTTCACCCAGGTTCGCTGCCGTTGGAGCTGCAAAAACAGGAGTGTAGCGCCGTCACATATTGTCGCTTTGTATCATGTTGTGCACTGTCGAACTTCAAAAGTAGTGCTGTGGCTTCATTGTGCCGAGTTCGTAACGACGACGTCCTTGTGCATGTCATTTGATGATGCGACTGCAAGGAACTCCTCTGGTGGATAGATATGAGGACGAGTAAAGTTTGCGAGTTCGGAATAGACATTGTTTGCCCGTAGTACTGAAGTGTTCTAAGTCTTGCAAATGACATACAGAACCTCCTGGGGGTTTCGCGTACATTCTAAATATTTTCACACCTTTAAAGGTGTAAAATTGGTGTATTCTCATGTATTACACCTATTTTACACCCTAGAACCTTGACTTGAAATTTTTCGAGGGTGTAACTATGGTGAATTACACCCTTTTATGAGACACTGTCAGGAGGGTGTGATGAGGGTGCAACAGAGGTTGCATATGGAGATGGGACAGGCTCCATTACACAGGCTAAATGTATTCCTGTTCCTATGCAGTGTTGGAGTGCTTGTGGTACTCAGAACTTAAGCTTGTGATACAAGTTGTGATATAAAGACCAAATGCACAGTTACTCAACATTTGTACACTGTCATCTAACCCCTCAAGGTTAGATGACTGGAAAATATAAAATTACTACTATGTGATAAAGCTGTATTAAGTGATACGTTTGAATACCTTCATGCCTACGTAATGTAGGATATGTATGCGGCATGGCATAATGTCAACCTAATAAAAGCATAACTATTCAGTTCCTGTGATTGTGTCTGATATGTATGATGCCCACATGTACCCACATCAATCACCTATAACATGTGTGTGTTGTGTAACATGTGTCTGCAATGTCCTATTTTTGCTTCACACAGGGTACAGCTGAGTAGTATACCTGGAAAGTATTACAAGTTCAGTGTGAGAAAAGTATATTCTTGGCTTTTTAAAGAATATTTTGCATGGCTGTGATCGAAGAGTGATGCCAAGATAGCCACAATGACACTCCAAAGTACCAAGCATGTGCCTTCTGTAAAAACTAAAAACACTATATTTTCGCAGTGAAGCTGTAATAATTTCCAGCTGCCTCTTCTATGGTTTGCAGGTTACATTACACCCTTCCATACAATTACACCCTTGATTTCTTGAGGGTGTTCCGTTACGCCTTAAAAGGTGTGCGCCATGCACATGTTCTTTTACACCCTTTAAGGTGTAAAATTATTTAGAGTGTACACGCACCTTCACGCCCCCTCGCGCGATACGAAACGTATTACAAGACTCTCTATATTTTCTTCTATCAACAAATTTTATATGGGCATGCACGGCTGAGAGTTCTCATATACGCCTCCCCTTGCTGATTTTCAATGTCACTAAGACAAAAACTCGTCGTAAACTCTCGATTGTGTACCATCGCTCGTCGCAGATATCACGAGGGTTTCGGCTGCGTTCTTGTCAGTGTTTGCATTGAAGTCGTCCGTGCTTGTGTGTTACATGCCGCAAGAAGAGTTTGATTTATTAATTATTCTCGTTACCCAGAGCAATCTGACACAATCGGACTTGCAGATACTTTCGTCCCTTGATAACATACATGCATGATGTGCGCAGCTTGTGCCTTTTCGTAATAAAATCCCTTTCCCACTATTGTCTCTGTTTCATTGCAGTTCCTGAGTGCAAGCCAAATCATACTGCGTTATCCTTGCATATGCTGGCTTCGCTTCTCAAGTGCTGAAGCAACTTTCCAAAGATGGAACTAGAAGTCCTGCAAGAACCATCAAGTTACCTACCCTCTGATTTCCTAAGGAAAACCTGGATATGCCTCGAGTGATCACGAGTGACCTATGATGTGTTAATAGTTGTCAGGAAAAGTGCGCGAATGCACTTTGAGCTTCCCGCTCCGCAGCGGAACCGATCGGAACACGGAACGCGCGCGGGATATCGGCACGCGGTGAGGTGCCAGCGGCGGCGGCGGCGCACAGGTCTATTCGTAGCGGTTGTGTATGATGTCTGTGTCTCTACTCGAAGGAATTACTATGGGTTAAAAGACTGGATTCTGTACACTGATGTAGTCGATAGCCCGTTTCTTAATAAGGTTTTCTTCTCTCTTTTTTTTTTTTTGTTAGCTTAAGTGTTTAGAAAAACGGGATTATGAATTTCATAGCAACTCCTCGATATGTCTTTCTGTGTCTGTAGTTACACCTGCCACTGATTTGTGCAATGTCAGCTGTTGAGTGATAACATGACAATGTGTAATTCTTTTTTAGACTCTGGCACAGATACTACACACCCAACAGCAAGACGGAATGGGGTCTTCGAATGTTCGTTCTGCCCGTATGGTTCGAAGTAGATGTCATCCATGTTTCGACATGGAAGGACGCGTACAAGAGTCAGGCCCTTCGCATGTGACATCTGTAAGGAAGGCTTTTCACAAAAGGGTTACCTCGTCAGGCACTTACGTTGCCACACTGGAGAGAAGTCTTACAAGTGTCAGCTGTGCTCCAAGCCGTTCACGCAAAAGGGAAGCATGTTAGACCACATGAACACACACGGGAACCTCAAACCGCATGCGCGCAATATCTGTGAGAAGGCATTTAACAGCAAGATCGACATGAACCAGCACAAGGGTATTCACACTGGAGACACTCGTTGTGTGATTTGTTCTCGGCCGTTCTCAACATACAGTCGTCTGGTGAAGCACATGTTGCACCACACGGAAGAACGTCCGTACAAGTGCAGTCTGTGTCCAAACCAATTCATCAGAAAACATGACCTGAGACGCCATCTTCTTCATCACGGAAAGAATGCATCATAGTTGTTTTTTACATGTGCACTTTCCTGTGTGTATGTTACTCTGAATTATGAATTCTCATTTTCGGTCCACACACGAAAGGCAGAAGCTGCTGCCAGAAACATTATTGCACTGCGCTTAGACATTGTGAGCTTCGGTGTTACGTAACTGTAGTTTATTATTGCTTGTCCGATATCCTCACTGACGACTTTTGATGTAATGTTTCCATATTCCGTGCGCAATAAAAACCCCAATCATCGTCATCACAGTTTACATATTAGGTTCTGCTTGAGCCTGTTATTTTTCTCGACGGATTTCTGTTCGCTTACTGCACAAACTTTGTGTTGTTGTAGGCCATTACAGACACCTTGTAAATCTTCAAGGACAAGACGCTGTATTGTATTTTCATGCGCACTGATACCTCAGTTGTAGCTCAGTACCTCTCCTTGTACCTCAGCTATGACATCGTGGCCTCCTGCGAGTATTGCGCTGCTGAGAGAGGATCCTCGTTCCATTCTTCGACTCCTCGCGACACCCCTGGCAGAGGAGGCAGAGTAAGCGGGATTCGCCGCCGCGAAATTAGAGTCGCCGCTGGCATTTCCAGCCGAATTCCGGCTATTTACTTTCCATTCGCTCCGGTCCCCCACGTGACCTTTCTCGATTATGATTGGCTGAGGCTCATTTAACCGGTGGATTCGCCCGCGTTCGTTTCTCCGAGGCGCCAATCCGTCTGACCGTTGTGTAGCTGGCGTCTACGTATGTGAGCAGACGGTGATTTCGTTTCGTGGATTTCGAAGATGTTCGAGCCATGGACGAACGCCTGAATGAAAGGTAAGCAGAGAAATGCATGATGCATGTCAGTGATCAGACGTTTAATACTGTGTGCATGGAGGTACGCCTTGTCCCGTATTACATCACTTTCTGCCGGTTATCAGTCATGATCTGGTTGATGATTCTGCGTGGCGTTACTTGTTGCGTTTTGTTCCGCTTTTTGAATGTGTCTGATGTTTAATACACTGGTGTGCATGAAAAGGAAAACAGCGTGTATCGCGTACGCAGGGCTCCTCGAATTTTGTCATTATTCGACATTAGGCGCGTAACGATAGCATGTCTTACAGAGCGTATTCAGCCAATTAACGTTGCCTGTGCTCGGGTTTACCATATCATTAACAGGTTCCTTTTTTTTCATTCAGACACCGGCAGCTGTTCATGGCCCCGCGATCCGCGAGCATGTGGCCCCTGTCACCAGAAAATTCGAGAGTTGTGCTGGGATGAAGCGGATGGCTTCTGCGACTCATCAGGTGCAATACATGTGTATAATAATATCTATGTACTTTCTCCAAACCGAATAGGTTCCCTTAAAGTGACAGTCCGGTCGAAAACATAGGTCTGGGAAACACCGCCTTATGATTTCTAATACTCCTCACAACAACTGTGCAAAATATTTCAGAAGAAATCGTATCGCACGATTTATAATCGACTTTTTTCTATGCCGCAGTTGGTTCTGAGTAAAGGGCGCAGCGAGCTCTCGCGTGACGTGCATAAGAGCAAAGCCGCACGTGACTTGCGCATGCCTGTTTGCGCGATAGTTGATTGTTGCGTGCTAGCATTTGTCCATTATGATGTTTTTGAGTAGTAATCACGCGTTATGTAGACTAAAATGCAGAGTAGCGTCAATGTAAACACAGGTATCACGGCGTAGCCTACTGTTCAGTACACTCATAGACAAGAACACCTCTCTGCATTCCCAGCAACGGCGCCGTCCTCCGCTTCACTTTGTCCATTGGGGACGTCATGCTCACGTGACGGCTGACGTACATAGAGGCTCCTTGGGGCAAGGAGTATGCGAGGGAGAAGAACGAAACCGGATGTCTTCAGAGGAGTATTTTTTATTCGATATCTCGAAAACCACGCCATTTTGTGAGCTGAAACTTTCCACCCAGCATGTAAGCCTCAGTGGCAGTTGGAAAAAATCAACTTCCGGTTTTCCCGGCCTGTCCCTTTAAAGATTGTATAATGTGATAGTCACGCTTTCTGTTGCTGGGCGCTATTTATTCTTTATTTATTCTGCAGTATTCTGTAATAATCGTGTTTACTTGCATTCAAATGTTGCTTCTTGTTTATATGTTTACCGTGTCAATAAATTTGTACATGTGGATCCCTTCGTCCTCTGGTTTTTCATCTTATGCTTCCCGATAAAATTAGCTGATGGCCCTGCGAAGCGTTCGGAACAGGGGGGGGGGGGGGTGATGGGCAATCCAGTTCACTTTGGTGAACTCGTTCATATAGTTCAGTTTGATTCACTGAACCGTTCAAAAGATTCGTTCTTTCGTTCATCTTTCTGTGACGTCATAACATCATGTGACCGACCCCAACGGCAAGGTCGGCAGCCAGCTTGCTGAAGTCGCGTGAGATTTCTCCGGCGCGCCATGCCGGCGGCTTCCGGAATGCGCCTCTGTTACCCGATTGTGCATATCTTCTGGAATTTTATTGTAATGGCAGCTATATATCTACAACTTCTAGACTGTTACTAGCGTCGGAGTGGAAATAATGAGTGAGGCAGAAACGGCGGCACTTACTTATGTCCAGGGTTGTAGACAGTAACTGAGGAAGAGTTGTCAGTTTATGGGGGGGGGGGGGGGGGTTGGAGCCTCAGAACTAAGTGCGAGTGTGTTGGTTGAGTAAAATGGTAACAAACGCGAGTCACGAACAGATAAAGGACCCATTTTCTGTCCGTCCGTGTTTCGTCGTGTTCGTTACCATGAGCCTCAGAGCAATTACTTTCCACCGAATAAAAGTGTTTGAGTGTGTAACTCGATAGCTTTTGTGTATGTTTAGTAATACCAATTACATTTTCGTATGTGTTCTTGTATCTCTATGATCTATACTTTTTTTGTGTGCGATCTGTGAAGTGCAAGTGTTCTGTGATTTATTTAACTTTTAGAAATTATTGAGGAGAGTGCAAAAGTATTGGGTGCCTTTTCCGTGTTAACTGGAACTGTATCAGTGTATTCTTCTCTGTGGGGTATCTGTAACAAACCTGGGTACTTTTGAACTGTTTATCTGTAATTGTAACTCAAATACTTTTAAAAATAAACTTCTGTTCGGTTCTGTTTATGTGTCTCTTGCTACTGAATTGATCAAGATGCTTGCGTACACGCAGACAGTGTATAGTGCTGCAAGTTTTGCACTATATAGGGCTTTGAACGTATAGTGGATCGAGTGTAGGTGCCTCATACCTGTTGAACATGATGGGAATTGATGTTCTGAGGCTGGAACACACAGAAAGGACAAACACGTACAAAGAAACATTTGCCTAAGAAATTAATGATGAAGAAGCAAGTACCTGCCCTTTGCAAGGTTATGTCTGTTTTCTATATATCCTCAAAGTCAAGGAAATGTTGCCTTCATCAAAGCATGCCTGTATAGTTGAAAATAGATGACGAAGCAGCCTCATAACTCAACTCATACCCAGAGGACTGCGTCCTGTCGCATATGAAGGTAAGGAACAAGAAAAAAAAATGGGCGTGTGCACACGCCGTACGCACACAGACAAAAAACTATTTGCAAAGCATGCGACAAAGAATAAGCTTTACTGCTTGCGAAGACATGAGAAGCAACGTTGCTGGTGCACTTTACGCGATGTGCAAAAACTAATAACAAATGCGTGTCTGTTATAACTGGTACCAAACGTGCACAAACAGCACTGCTTCATTTTTCTCCTTTTATGTCATTTTTACTTTTTTAAGCTCGTGGCTTTGGTGTGTGACACCTGCCAGACACTGTGTGCAAATCAGTGTGGATACCAGTTATATGAATTTTTGTTTAATGATACCAATATTCAAGACTTGGCCAAAGCGGACAGCCTGGCGACAGGGAAATCCTGAGGCCTTCATGGCTGGCCAGTTCCAATCTAGTATTGGACTACCGAAGGACATCACTGCTTGGGTGGCTTGTGAGTCGCTTTCTACTTCCGTGTTCGCCTTTTTATCCCTTTTTCCCTTACCTGTTGAGTGCAATAAAACTGTATTTTGAGCTGCGTGACTTGGTCTTCCTGGTGGTACTCACACACCTCTTGTTCTTCGCGGCTATATTATACACCTCTCCGTCTCCGGCTGTACAGCCATAGCGTTGCAGACTCTTTCATGTGCGAGTGGTATCTTCAGTTACCCATGCTGGATGGTGCAACATCTTACTGCTGGGTATAGTAAAACGCAACCCCTGTTCGCCAGTGTGGGCTACGACCAGTTATGTCTGCGCAAGGTTCCCTTCGGGGAAAAAGGAGTTTCATATGGACTCATTTCACGCCAAGCTCGGAGACAAAGGCAAAGTGCAACCTCTGCTTTACTGTGATCTCTCACAAGGGTGGGAACACAACAAATATCCGGCGACATGTAAGGACGAAGCATGTCGGTGTTAACATCGACGGCACTTACACGCAGAGTGGGGTTGTCGCAAGTGTGGATGAGGACGAACCTGAGGCACAGCACGTGCCACTTGAGGCATCTTTTCCTGGACATTCATGCGCTAGACATCCCAGCGGAGCATCCGGCAGTACAAGGTATGTCGAGTTATTTTCGTATAGCTTGATGCGTGTGTGTATGCAGAAGGAGAGAGAAAAAAAAATCGAAAAGTGATAGAGAGTTTAACGAAAGCTATTGTCAGGCAGGATACGCATAAATTCAGTTTAGTTTCGGCAAGACATTTGAGCACTCTTTTCTGAACGCGTTTGTCCCCTTGTTTCATAATTTCATTTAATCAATTAAATCGTCCTATTTATGAGCTTCTCCATTTCACCTGCTTCGTCATTAGTAATGCGACAGTGTACAACTCGGAGAGGAGAAATGTACGATCCCATTACAACTAACTTGTTGCTTAGAACTAACGACGCACGGTAGTACCACGGTCCTAAGGACTCTAACGATGTGCGGTATTCACGTACATACGGCTCAGCTCTCTTTCACCTCATTGCTCTGTTGAATATACCTCGCACACTTCTCTTATTGGTACCATTGCCACTTGCAGCACAATTCATCCAGCATCTTCTGAGCATCCAACAACTTCCACATATACCCCACAAGCACCTCCACAACAGCGACGTGCGACTCAGAATCCCATAACCTTATACGCAGGAACACCAATGTCGTTGGCAAGAACTATTCGGTTGAAGGAACAGTTGGTTAAAATGATTGCGCGAGAGTACCATCCATTCTCCCTTGTGGAGGATAAAGAATTCCAGGTGTTTCTATCAATGCTCAATCCTTCTTACCATCTACCTAGCAGAAAAACACTCTCGAGTGTTTATTTACCTCGAATGTACGAAAAGATATGCCAGCAGGTCAGAGCTGATCTTTCCGGCGTCTCCTCTGTGTGCATCACCACGGACAGCTGGACGTCGCTATCCAATGAAAGTTATATAGCTGTGACAGTCCATTTCATTAATTGCGACTGTAAGTTAACAACACGCCTATTGGACTGTTTCACCTATAGTGACAGACACACGGCAGAAAACCTCGCCGCTGAACTCCGTCGAATCGCGACCCAGTGGAACATTGTGGACAGAATTTGTGCTGTGGTGAGTGACAATGCCGCCAACATCACTGCAGCGATTCGTTTGTTACAGTGGAAGCACTTCCCCTGTTTCGCCCACACACTAAATCTGGTTGTGCAATCAGGAGTGAGTAAGCTGGGCGATGTGCATGTCAAAGTAAAAAACATCGTCAAGTTTTTCAAGCATAGCTCACACGCAACAGCTAAGCTAGAAGCGATGCAACAGCAGATGGGTTTGGACCCGCTAAAATTAAAGCAGGACGTCGTTACTAGGTGGCATTACACTTACGACATGTTTTCTCGAATGCTGTCTTTAAGAGAAGCAGTCCTCTCTACAATAGCCATCCTGGGAACTGGGGCCGGATTCACAAAAGCATCTTACAATAAAATTTCTCGCAAGTCTGTCGTAAGGAAAAGTTACGACAAATAGCGGATTCACGAAGCGCGCGCGTCGTAAACTTCTTGCAAGTTACAACGAAATCCTAAGAGAGCCACCGAGCAGTCTTACGAGCAAAGATGGCGGCGTACCTAGCAGCCGTGGAGATTGAGTCAAGGCGGACTTTGAACCGTGAACGCGTTTTCAAGACAAGGACAGTGCTGGAAAGCATACCGGATAGCCATCTCCTACGATACTACCGTCTCCCACGCGCTTCAGTACAGAGCCTGTGCAACATACTGGCTCCAGCCTTATGGCGTCCAATAGCACGGTGCCATGCGATACCAGTAGATGTGCAAGTGCTTGCGGCGCTTCGCTTCTACGCCAGCGGGAGTTTCCAGTCAGTCGTCGGGGATGTGGCGTCTGTCAGCCAGAGCAGCACATCCCGTATAGTTAATGGGGTGACGAAAGCGATCGTCGAACTGGCCAACGAGCAAATAAGGTTCCCACGAACATCGCCTGAAGTCCTCAAAACAACTTTAGGTAATTTTCGAAACTCTTGTTCAGTAACGATATGCTTGATATGCACAGGTACACGACATGCGCACTTCATTTTTGCGAAGGATGTAAATTATTGCAAAAAGTTGTCTCTCTCTAATATGTTTGAACAACCCACAAGCATCACAGCACACGCATGATCGTACAGAAATATATTACTTCTAACATCACCTTCGCCCATTTCTAATGTGACCTTCTATTGATGTCCCCAGGGTTCCTCGACATTGCCGGGTTTCCAAATGTTCTTGGGTGCATCGATTGTACACACGTGTGCGTCAGACCTCCTAAGCGTGAGCTCCGTGCAACCTATCGCAACAGGAAGGGCCTCTATTCAGTGAATGTGCAAGCAGTATGCAATGCAGATTGCGAAATTACACAACTCACTGCTAGGTGGCCAGGAAGCAGCCACGACAGCTTTATTTGGTCTATGTGCAACTTGCACGACGAGTTTAAGGAAGGCAGAATGCCTGAAGGATGGCTTCTAGGTAAGCGCATTCCAGTAGGTATCGCATTAAATGATTATGCTTATCCTTACTACTAGGTGACTCAGGTTGCCCTGCACAGCCATGGCTGCTGACACCTTTCCAGGCACCGTCAACTACCGCAGAAGAGAAGTACAATAAGGCTCATCGCTCAACCCGACAAGTTATTGAGCATACCTTTGGCTTGCTGAAATGAGGTTTCGCTGTCTTGATAAGTCGGGAGGGTGCCTTCTACACCCTCTGAAGTCATGCTGCAGCATCACTGTGGCCTGCAGTGTCCTGCATAACTACTGCATCCGCCACAATATTACCTTGATTGACCCTGTTGGTAAGTTTTAACATACAACGTAACTTTTGTGCAAGCAACACAGTGCTGATGCTTTGATCCCTTCACAGAAGCAGCATCCTTTGGCTGTGTGTGTAAAAGTGTAGCATAATGATGCCTTTACATACAGCACTGTGTGTGCCATACTCCTTCCAGAGATACAAGAAGAAGAGCCACAGGAGTCGGGAGTGCGAGACATGCCATCCGGGGTTTCAGTACGAGACTGCCTGGTGGCACGGGTGTTCACATAGCGCAAGAAATGTTCAACAGCTGCAAGAGTGTCCCATCGTACAGTGAACTCTATTTTTGCAGCATTCCCACCCCACTGGCTGGAGGTACAGGGTGTATGCTATAAAAGGTCAGTGACATTTTCGCGCGTGACACTATATCTATTTGAGAGACGGACTTGTGCTGCCATACAGTGAATCACTTATGCCAGAGAAACCTACAAAAAAAATTGTGGTTACCATTCACTGCGTAATAAAATAAACACGGCCACGGAAACTTTCGTCTTCATGTGTTTCCTATGCGCAATACCGATGGATGGAGGTGAAAGTTTGCATGGTCATATTTATTTTGTTACACAGTGCTAGGTAACCACAATCGTTCCGTAGGTTCCTCTAGCATACATTATTCACTTTGAGGCAGAGGAAGTCTTTTCGTGATAGAGGTATAGCATCAAGGAGGTATCACTTCTTGCACGAAAATGTGACTGACCTTTTATAGCATACACCCTGTACTTCCAGGATGTGGCACAGCAGAGAAAGACTTTGAAACTTTTCCGTCGATTATAAATGGAGCCTGAAGTTTTGAGAATTTAACCCGTTTCTTCCTTGAATTGAACATTGCCTCTCTAGGGTGCAACTTGGTCGTTACCCAGCAAATTGCCCTTACTGAACTGCCTGTAGGAATGCACACTAGCTAGTTTAGCAACAAATGCAATCATATCACCATTTTTACCAAGCCAGTACAGTTCATGTGAGTAGTAGGGTCTCATTTCTCCTCGAATTTAGCATACTGGAAGTTCTTCCACCTCAATTCACATGAAGTTAGAGTACATGTTCATTTCCCCAATTTTTGTCCTCCAAATCTGAAAAAAAAGCATTTCCTGAAAACTTCAGGCTCTAGTTATAAATGATATGAAGTCTCTCGTGCACTAATTCCTGTGGACATTCTTCTCACCAACTGACATCATCTAACCTAATGAGATGCCGAAATGTTGCTAGACTAACTCATTCACCCTCCCTTTGCAATGCTGTCCCATTTTGGTTTGTGCAGTCACGCGATTATACACGTGCTAAAAGAAGTGACTTCAAGTAAATGGATGGTAGCTTTATACATGGCTGGACTGTACAGAGTATATACAGCTTGTACAAAGTACTACTTCTCCCAAAGTTGCAGTAACAGTTTCAAGCTGCAGGGCAGCAGTGGGTCTCACTAGTGGGGCACCCTGGACAGGCAGTGGCTGACAGTGTCGGTCATTGCACTCTAAGCAGATGGCATCCCGGCATCTAGGAGGGAAAGAGGCATAGGGATTAGGGGAGGTATGTTTCTTTGCTTCTGGCTTTTGGTAATCGATGTGCGCCTTATTCAGTCTCACATGGAGGATATCTTTGAATCAGAAGTTGATAAAAGACCAGTAACAAATATAGCTTTCAATTTTATGTAGCAATATTACCTACCACTTTAATATCATGTTAGGATCAATTATTTGCAAGGATCGGTTACCGAAAACCACAAGCAAAGAAACTTGCTGCTCTCTATGCGTTTTTCCTTCCTCCATGCTGGGATACCATCTGCCAAGAGTGGAATACCCGACACTCTCGGCCATTACTTATCCTAAGTGCCCCCACTGGGGTGGCCCTACTCCTGTTCCGCTAATAAAACTGTGTTAGTTTTTGCTGTGTGAGTAGTAGTACACATTTACAATGTAACATTTTCATCTATGTTTCTGTTTACTTGGCCAGCTCCTGCAGGAAGCGTCTTGACACCACATTTGTACTCTTGGATGGCTAAAATCCTGCCCAATATGTCGACTAGTGCTGCAAGGTGTCCCTCAATCTTTCGCTGGGTTTGTGCAATGTCCACTGCACTGCTGACCCTCGACATGGAACGGGAAGCACCTGAATAAAAAAAAATATATGAAAATCTTATATAATGCAATAAGAGAAGATATAGATCATGTTGGTGCGAAAAATTTCAGTGTGCCAAGCTTCCACCTTCGAATATCACAGTTCAGTTAATGATGATATTGGCATCCTATCATTTTTGTTACGATGGCATTTTCGTAAGCATCTGTGATATGTGTGCGAAATAAATTCCGTTCCTGCTATTGGTCTCCTCCCTGCCTCGGCATCGAATGCATCTCAGTATTACACCAACCAGACAGTGTGACGTGCAGGCATACTATGTAATTATGCTAACCTCTGTGATGTGCAGTCAAAGGCGTAGCAGTCTCTGTTTGGTGCACCCTTGCCTCTTCCTCAGGTGCTGCATATACACACATCACACAAATGGTTGGTGGGTACAGTGCAGACTGTAGATTACATACCTTCAACGGGCTCAGAAAAACCTGATGCAGTAGTACAAGAGGTGGAGCCTGCAAAAAGGACACGTGGGGTGTAGAGAATGTACGACGAATGCGTGTATGAGCGGTCACTCACAAGCCGCATAGGCACGTCACTTACCCCTGCGCTGCATGTAGTCGTAGTCGAGTACGACGTTACCTAAAACACACAGTACAGAAAAAACATGTTAGGTAGTGAAAACTCCATCTAACTAAAGCAACTTACGTCCTCCTACCCCAATGTCGAAGCTACCGTCGATGCCGGCAACTGTGCTCGCGTCCGAAGGGGCAACCACTCGGTTCCTCAAGTGGTGTAAGGGGCGGCACGTCGGCGGCACCACCTCCAGGCCTTAGGAGACTGCGAATAACGCTTGCCCCTGTTTAACAAAGCACGAGTTCTAAACCGAAACTATTGCAAATTCAAAAGCATGCCTCACCGATGTACCTCGCAAGCTGTACACATCACTGTCGCTATACCTATATACGGTCAACGAATGAATCCTTATCTCTTTTCTTGTTGGCACTTTTGTCGTCCGTCCACTTTTCTTAACCTCTGCCGTCGTCCGTTTGATTCCTGACACAGCGAAGACGCTCTCGGTTATCCCTTCCCATGCCTTGCTCTTCGCAAGGGATCCTTGCGGGCCATCGCCAGTGGCATCGATGATAGTTTTGTTCACTTGATACCCCGCTACCAGGGCTTCAATATCCCGTTCAGTGAAATTTGGCCGCCGAGCGCGTTACGCAGGAGGTCCCGCTGTCCCCGTACTGCCATTACCGGCACCGTCCATCATGACAACTAACGTAAGTTAGCTTTACAATAAGGCGCGTGAGGGAGACGGGCTCTCATTGGTAGAACACGTCCAGTTGCAATAGCAATAGCATACTCTCGGACACCGCCGTTCTTGTGTCGCTTTTGAATGTGACCGGAAACCACCCACTTGCCTACTTGCGTGATTGAATGCTTCTCTCTCCACAACGATCGCGCTGTGAATCCACTTTACGACTTTATCTTACGCGCTTCGTAAACAGCGACATCGTACCAAATATTACGCTCGTCTTTGTGAATCCGGCGCTGGCCCGCATCTCACGGGCTCGCGGTGTAGGCATTCTGCCGCCATCGTGGATACCATAGGTTTTTCCTTGTCATTAAACTCTAGGCACTCCACCCTTAAGCACGTCTCCTCCTTCTTATTTAACAGATATATTAAAGAACATACTTACTGATTTCACAATTTTCATGTGGATATCATTCATTGCCATTAAAGAAAGCCATCGCCAAAACAGAATTAATTAAATTCTACATATGAAAATATTTAATTAATGCCAATTAGCACGCAGGTGTAAGGGTATATTAGCAGAAGGAAAAGTCAGGAATAATTATTACATATAATCATTATCAATTATTATATATATATAATCATTATATGTCAATAATATCACAATCAGCTCAAATAGGTGAAAGGGTCAATAGCAGCAGGCAACATACATAACTTATGTGCACAACAATTTATATAATATCCAAATAATAAAATCAGAACTAACACTAATTACTCTATATCCCAGAACCCAACAGCAATGGGTCATCCAACGAAACACTCACTTTACTGTATCACAACTATCAACGTTATTTTAATATCAATCCTAGCAAATATTATTATTTATTATAGAAGCTGACCTCCTACAACCAATCTATCATAGCACATTAAACAGTCACCAAGAAATCGACATAGGGGCAGAGGAGTGAGACTCAAGCAATCTATCAAAACAAACAACAACAAGAACTATCCCTAACATTGACAACAACTATGTCACTATCTGAAGAATAATGTCAAAGCTAGCAATAATTATTCTATGACAAGAGACAGATCCCTTACTTGAAGAAGAGATTCTTAATCAATATGATGACAATCAAAGTCACAATTTTTATCATAGCCCGTCTGAGATTCCTGTATGTGACCATCATCTTCACGACAGAGATCAACAGAGGGATAGATTCAAGTGCAACCAATCCCAACCAATTAGCAATAGTAAACGAATGTTCGAATGTTACACTAACAGGGAAACAGGTGGATGAGGAGATATTCGGTCCCCATACGCGTGTCAGCAATTTCTAGAAGATATTCCGGACTACACAGGCAAATAATAGATAACATCCCAATTCAAAACATACACAGTGAATGCAAATAGATGCGAGGAATTAAGTAGTAGATGTTCATATTAATCGAACGCTATCAACTGAACAGCACAACATAGGATGGATAAAGCACACCAACAGATTATCTCTTCCAAGTTAATTATTCTAAGTTCATAATATTATAAATTTATCAATACGAATCAATCAATTGCAAAGCACAAAAGATGAATGAGTAGTATGATGGATAAGGTACGGAGGAGCGATCTATCAAGTTATATCAAGCAAATCTATCAAGCAAAACAAATCAAGTTCTCAGTGAATAGTAAAGCGATGAGAAATCACCGTGAGAAACACGATACGGGACAGAGAACACATTACGCCTGGAAGTCAAGGAAAGCTCTGCATAGTCCGGAGTGCACACACTATATTCTACTAAGAAGGAAGATTTGCTTTTTGTTGAGAGTGCAACTCCACCACGTCGTCTAGAGGTGCTATTAAGAAAAAAAATGTATGATATTCGGGAAGATATAAAGTGTCTTCTTCAGTACGGACCATGTTTCCGTGAGAATAAGAATACCGAAACAAGACGCACATCGCTGACGGAGACTTTCAATTTTCTCTGTTTTGTTGGTGGCACTTTGTAAATTAACGTGTAACAGTTTTAAGCCACGACTACTGATAGAGTGGCGTAGATTGTCTGGCAGTATCGGTCCACAATTCATGGAGTAAAATCACAAAACAAACCGTAGTCTATAACTCTACAATTTTTCAAGGCTGTTGAGTGACTCTATACGAACGAAGTTGCAGCCAACCGCTTTCCTTACAAAACATTACTTCATTACTAGTCCAAACAAGCTTATATGAACTATCACGACCCTTTTTCTGGGCCTGCCAGTACAAAGTACTGTTCGTTTCTGTCGAGTTCGCATGCAGGTAAATAGTTTTGGTTGCGTCACGGTTTCTTAGCTTCCCGCGCCGTTCCAACCACGCGACAAAACTTGCTGACACGACCCGACGCTGACGCACACCTCATCAGCGACCTCCCGCACCGTTAACCGGCCATTTCCGCGAATCACGGGATTAATTTTCTGCATAATTTTGTCATCCGTCGAAGTTGATGGTCATCCAGGCCTCGGATCTTCAGTGACTGACGTACTACCTTCTTGGAAGCGTTTAAACCAATCGTGGCACTGTGTTCTGCTCATGTAGTTTTCTCCGTAAGCTTGGCGAATCAACTGAAAGATCTCCATGAAGTTCTCGCCGAGTTTGAAACAGAATTTCACACACACAAGCTGCTCTTCATGCTCTTTCATTCCTAAACAGTAAAAAAATGCTACGAAAGGCTTAGGTGTGCGTGTAGTCCACTGACTTTAACTCGACAACAAACGGTCACAGGGAATTCAAATGAACAGCAGTCCGTTGCACAGGAACACCGGTAACCGTGCACAGTGTGCGAGCGCCCTCTGTATTACGGGAGGCGCACCGTTTAAGAAGTCCGGTTTTCTTCTGTACACGCCTCGTATGTTTGATTCGCTTAAAGAGCCACTAACAGGGACACTGGGACTAAAATTCTCAAACGGGAAATCAGTGCAAAACTGAAACAGGTAGAGCATATGTCTAGAAAATATTTGAAGGAAAACTTTCCGGTACGAAGACACGAGGTACAGGCCAATGACTGCTGCATTGAATGCTGAATTCAAGCGACCCATCATAAGGAACTACTATTTAGTACACTCTCAATTCATTACTATACTCACCACAAGGATGATAATCCAAACACTCAGAGCTTGTAAGATCACTTCATAGACAAGTGTTCAATATAAAAATAAAGAAATTATAATTGAAAGATGAAGCGTGGCTTCCTTGTCAACATATATTGTAAGGTTTACTGTATTGAATTCCGCACATCGCAACCAAGAACAGATAACGAAGACCACTTTTTGACTGCTTAGCGTGGTGCAGTGTGAGAACCATGAATAGGTTCAGTTAGGAACTGATGCGAGATATTTATCAATAGAAACGGAATATTGACTGTTAGTAGGTGCTGGCCAAACAATGAGCACGTTCATTAATAAACTGAAAGGTTCAGGTATTTGGTGCGTAACTTATCTCAGCAATTAGGGCCTGATAATCGTAAAAGCTCATTTATGAATCCGATTTCCAACAAACGTTATTAGTACAAACTTGTCACACATAAACATAGTTGGATTATGCGAGTCCCAAAACATACCAAAAATTTCTGAGTCCTACCGAAAACTCTCAATCTATATGCGATGTAAACGCACACGAAAAGTCACACTATGAATAAAAGATAGGGATGCAGCTCCGCATTAGCTCTTCAGCATCTTCATAAATGTATAGTTTAGAATGAAAATCAATTGTCATGTTCATTCATATTCACCGTAGCTCGGGTCGCTGTGTGTCGCAAGGATAGTTTGAATGGTTTGTTGCACGTGAACATCGGCCTTCTATCGCTCTAAAAATTCTGATGTTCCTCTGATTTCTAGTATCGATTATTGCTATTTTTATTGATATTGCTATGATTGGGCGTGCCTGATTCTTCTCCTAATTTCTTTTTCCTTCTGTAGATATTTTGGTTGTGGTCTGATGACTGTCAGATTTCTAATGTTGACTATTGCTAGCTTTAATAGACTGCTCATCTGGACATTGTCTATCTAACCACACATTCATCTGTTGTGCTCTTCAATTGTTAAATTCGCATTGATAGATTTCCAATGATATGAATATGAATACTTAACATGAATGAAATAATGTTGTGGAATAAAGCCAAGGAGTCACGGAGATAACAGAACTACTACCCGTTTAATGCGATGAATAAAAAAAAAACAGAATTAAAAGTCTCGCTTAAGCGAGATCACCAGGAGAATTGATAGTGACGTCACGGTGTCATCTTCCTCAACACACTCCCCCGCGAAACAATTTCGGGATCACGGGGTGTAAAGTAGCTCAATTTGTCGGGTTAACGTCCTCCGGCCGCCCGCTAACTTTACCCGGCAGGACCGTAGTCTACCGTCTGCACTGATGAATACCTCCTCGACTAGACCCTAATGCCACGCTACTCGAGACACATTTTTTGGCAGGAAGTACGATATGCCCAACCCTGACACCAGTCGAAGGACAAGACCGACAGACTTTCGCCGATCGCAAGCACAAAATTTACTGCCTGGTCCATTTCAGCGCATACCGCACCTCGTCTGAATCCGTGTCCCAGGCAAGACCGAGAACTTTCTTCATGGCTGCGCTCGTCAAAGGCACGACACGATCAGCTTCAAACATGGGTTTAAGAGCAGAATCAGTACTAGACCACTTCACTAACTTCATGGCACCTTCTTGCAAAATGGCTTTAGCTTCACAGTAGAGAGATGTAGCCTGTAGCACAGTTTCTACTCCGACAACAAGATCGCCAACGTAGAAGTTGCTGGCAAGCAACGGGGCCGTTTCCGGTAGAGAGTCTACGGCCGAATGCAAGTGATGTCTCAGTGTTGCCGCCGAAAGGAATGGGTTAGACCTTGCGCCTACGGGAACATGAGCCATTTGCCAAGTGCCTAGGGGGGCGGGGGGTAAAGGCCTTTTCACATAGGAGGTTGCTGTGGACGAGAAAAATCTTAAACAGTCCCGGTCGTGTTTATCCAATACAATTTGTAGAAAAGCATTCTCGACGTCCGCTATAAGGGCCACCGGGTAAGTGCAGAAGCACAAGAGTAGCTCCTGCACATCCGTGTTCAAACTAGGTCCAGAATGGATAGCTTCATTAAGCGACACACAACCAGATGCCTTTGACGAAGCATCAAAGACGATGCGGACCTTGGTGGTTTCACGGTTCCTTCTAATGACCTCGTGATGTGGCATGTAGTATACCGGCCCCAAATGGACTTCAAGGTGAGGAACGCGCTCAGCATAACAATTACTCAGATACACCCGTATAGCCTGAACGTATTCCTGTAGCACTGACTGGTCCCCCACTTCATCATCAGAATATATCTGTTGTTGTTGTTGGTCCCGCAACAACTTTTTTGTGATGGCCTGGAGGCGCTCCACTTCTGGCGTCTTGTTTTCTCCCAGCGAACGCAGCTTCCCCTCATCCCAAGGCAGACTTACCACGTCTAGACCGTCTTCGAACGAAGCTGAGGAATGAAATCGCTACAACACAGTGTTGTCACCTGGGTTAGACTGTTCGTGGAAGATAATGCCCATGTGCTCTAGTTCCCAGAATATCTCTAGTATCCAGGATATACATGTAATATAGGATATGGATATGTAATATGGATATGGATATGTAATATGGATATGGATATGTAATGTGTATAGGATATGTAATATAGATGTCGTTTGTGCCTCTGAGTTACACGGCCATGCGGAAATCTTCTCGGTTGAGTGTACGTAACTACTGTAACAACGTAACGTATGTAGCTACGTTCGTTTCAGAATTGCTTTCAACGAGGGCTGCATCCCATTCTGCTATCTCGCGTTCGCCCGAAATCCCCTAACTAAAAATCACGAGGATGTCCGCGTGGCGGTGTAAATCAACTTTACTACTAAGTCTACTTACTAAGACTAACTACTGAGACTAAACTATACTATTAAGTGTACTTTACAGCTTTTTGTCCGTGCCTCCACACCTGATTGGTGAAATAAAAATGAATTTAATTGAAACTGAGAAAATGGCATGTATGCTGCCCTTATACGTACATTGTTTTATAAAAAATATAGTACAGCAAACAAAACAAAAAACACGCTGTATAGGGCGACAACCTGACACCCTTCAGGAGGCGCCGTGCGCTGTGTGTGGCTTTCGTAAGACGTCACACAGTAGATAGATTTAGTGCATCGTACGCTATCACTTTTGCTGTATGTAAAGGACAGCGGGGTGGTTCTACGAAGCCCTCTTTATGTTTTACGCGTGCGCACAACCACCAACGCCATCCCATACGGACGCAAAGGCGATAGTGTACGATATACTAAACGAGCCTATTGTGCGCTCAGGCGAATTTTCTTTTTTTTTGCGCACGATGCATTCGTTGGACGCTTGGTGTGCTAGTGGTCCAATGAACTGCAAAGTCTAAAATTCCACTTTAAGGGAACTGTATTCTATACCTACTTCGACCCCCGAAAAGTCCCCATATGTTCTGATCTGTCTTTGTTATTTCACTTCGATTTCGCCTCGACTTCCTCAGCCCCAGTGTCAACTTGGCGATCTAATTTTCGATAACGCACTTTAGTGCAGCCATCATCTCCTGCATATTTGTCCAATTTGAAAATTTGTCGTATTGTCTAATCCACTGTACGCAGAGTTTGTGTGTGTGTGTCAGTTGAAATCTGACTGCACCAGTAATCTCAGCAGGAAAAAAAAATTCTCGAAGCAATGCGCTTTAATAACAACAGGTGTGCGTATCCGACCTTCAAACAGGTGGCTGTTCTGGGTTCGCTGCGAGTCCAATTTCAAAAAAAGATTGTTTGGCAAGAGACATACATTTCTTCGTACTCGTAATGTCACAAGGAACAGAGAGAGTTCTAACAGATATAACGCACATAAGTAGCTTGTCATATTGCTTCGTCTGTGACGTTGAAAGATTGACTACAATAAACAGCGTATTCGGACCTCCTACCTTCAAACTCTCGGTACCTCTGCCTTTCACATCCAACCTCCTCAACAGCTGCGTAGCTCTATGCCATCCTTTTCTTTCTACAACACATCGCTGATTTTACCCCGCGGGAATGGGCAGTCTTCACAGACTCCAAATCTGCACTTCAAGCTATTGAAAATTCCGGCATACGAGGCCCATCCGCACCCCTAGTCACAGATGTGTTAATGGCTTACCACACTGTCTACGCAGCAGGCCACGGGCTAGTTCTCCAGTGGGTTCCAGCCTATTGTGGTGTCGTGGGGAACGAGCAGGCCGACAGCGCCGCAGAAGCAGCACTCTCGTATCGGAAACGGACCAGTATTGTTCTGCTGAGAGGAGACCGCCGTTCCATTCTGCGACGCCTAGTGACACCCCTGGCTTCCGGCCAATGGACAACCGATATTCTCCCCCATCTATGTTGAGCAGAGTTGATCCAACGCTCGCTTTCCGCATGCCACGAAACACCTCTCGTCAAGATGCTGCATTAATCCACCGAATGCGACTCGATGTGGCCTTTACAGCTCAGTGGCGTTACCGCTTGAGACAAGTTGACTCTCCCACCTGCTGCCACTGTGTTGCTCTTGAGGATCTGGAGCACATTCTTCTTCATTGCCCCACTACCAACCTTCCCGAACCGCACTCTCCGAGTCTCTTAGTCAGCTGGACTCTCGCCCCTTCTCCCTATCGAAATTGGTTGGTCCCTGGCCCAATCCAGCCCAGCAACGATCTGCGCTCAAAGCTCTTTTGAAATTTCTCGACACCATCGGACTTCGATCGTTATTGTGAAGGGGCTCATTATTTTATCCCCACCTCCCCACCAGCAATGGGGTAGAGTATCGCCTCTGACGATGAACCATTTCATGATTTCCACCATTTCATGATTTCATTTCAAAATAAAGTTGCTGTCGTTGTCCGTACGTCTGAATTGGCTGAAAGACGAATCTCGAGGATGAGAAAGTAGAGCGCATACAAAATCGCTTAAATATGGAAGGGGATATAAAGGAAATTGATCTGTGTCACATACATTGTACCGAGAAAAGAATGCCATTGCGCAGAGGTTGCACATGCATGGTATTTATTTATTAGGGTACCTGCACCGCCAACAGGCATTACAGTAAGGGGGTGGGGTACAAAGATGAGTATTACCATCATACAGCACACACACATTACAATAACACGACATAAACGTACAAGTAACCCTTAAAACCATTAGTGCACAGTTTAGTATAAAACAAGTTAACATTTTGCTCGGAAACCACCGAAGCAGACAAACCGTTCGACTGAGCTATTGTCCACGGGAAAAATGAATACTTAAATACATCAGTCCTTGTGCTATATTCTTTTCTTCGCTTGATCAATCCTGGATGATACGTATATAGGAGGAAATGAATATGGAATCATCTAATGCAGTTAGATTGTGGTAAATACTGTATAGAAATTTCCAGTAGTTTCCGCAAGTTTCTTCAACGTACAGACAACAAATCCCAACCCAGCATGTCCTCCATTTTGGAAACACTATCCCGAATGCCATATCGTGAACCTAAGTGCCTCGTCTTTATTTTTTTCGAGCTTACCAATAGAAGTTAAACACTGAGTATTCCATAAAACACAGGCGTATTCTAGTATAGGCATACATACGTAAAGTACAATGTTTCCTTAACTACTGGGGGGGGGGGGCGACATTTTGAACTAATACTCGTAAGGTACGACTAATAGATCGCACGCTATCGCCGTTGCCTACGTGATGAACCGTCGCAGAACTGTCTACGCTATCCCTTACGTACGAAAGGGCGATAGCGTACGATATACTAAACCTATCTAATCTTTTCAAGAAGCCTGGTTAGCACGCCGCTCATCCTATCCACTTTTGCTTTAATGTTACCTACATCAGTACAAATATCAGAAACTTCACATAGACCCTTCGCACGCGTTTCAGTTTTAGCATTTATACCGTCGAGCTTCAGATCAACATTGTTTTAGTATTTTGAATGCCATCAAGCATACCATCGGCATCTTTCAGCATATCCTGTATCACCTTCATTTCTGTCAATATAAGAGGCTGGCCATTTTCCAGTTTACTCAGCGGTGCAGTTGGATACATCGAAACCAGTCGATTCAGTTGAATTGGAGTGCTCAGGCTCTCTGTTACCCACTGTTCGCGGACCAGGGTGTTCCACAATGTCACCAGCGAGCAATCGTAAATCACAAATAAATTCAGAAATAGTTGTCACAACGATATCGGAAAGCACAAAGTACTAAGTGGAGTCGCTATTTCGACGAGGTGGAGTGTCTCCGCGGAATGTGTACATTTATTGCGAAATTGCCACGACACACCTCTCGTCAAGATGCTGCATTAATCCACCGAATGCGCCTCGATGTGGCCTTTACAGCTCAGTGGCGTTACCGCTTGAGACAAGTTGACTCTCCCACCTGCTGCCACTGTGGTGCTCTTGAGGATCTGGAGCATATTCTACTTCATTGCCCTCACTACCAACCTTCCCGAACCACACTCTCCGAGTTTCTTCGTCAGCTGGACTCTCGCCCTTTCTCCCTATCGAAATTGCTTGTTCCCTGGCCCAATCCAGCCCAGCAACGCTCTGCGCTCAAAGCTCTTCTGACATTTCTGGACACCATCAGACTTGGATCGTTATTGTGAAGGGGCTCCTTATTTTATTCCCCCCATTCCAACCAGCAATGGGGTAGAGTATCGCCTGTGGCGATGAAACTCCCCACTCTCCAAGGTGAAAAATAAAGTTGTTGTTGTTGTTCAATCACCTTGAACCATAGAGCCGTAGATTTTCGTGGCATCTGTGGCTGTTGTGAAGTTGTGACTGAGCAGTTTTCGCGATATGTTTGGCGTGTACATTGGGCTCGAATAAACGCTCGAAAACGGTGGTGAAGGCTGTCTTAATCTATAAGGGCAGACTTGCTCAGGAGACACAGATACGATGGCTGACTACGCCGTGTGTGGTGGAGGGATTATCATGAGAGTGATGATGAACAATGAAGAGGCGGGGCTAGTAATACTAAATATAAAACTGGGACTACAGTGCGTCCGTTCACTGGAGTCTAGTAACAACAGAGGCGCCGTCATATAGCAGCGCTGGGTAGCGGGGCCACATATACGCTCGCACGTAAGTAGACCAGTGTACGGGATCAATGTGACGGCAGGTGAATCACTTGAGTATTAATTCTTGACACACAGCCATAAGATGAGCCAGATGCGACATACCGCGCGACGCAGGTTTCCTTCAACCTTCTTCTTTGACAGGTTGAGCATGTACTCTTTCTTTCTTTCGCCGTCTCCGCATTGACACAGGTGGCAATATCCGTCCATTTAGTTGGTTCCTCGAAAGGATTATTCCGAACGACATCCTTAAGCAGAAGCAAATCCTCGTCATATCCTAAACACTTATGAGCAGGGGCAGTACCTGAAGTACTCGGTACTGAAGCAGTACTTTTGAATTACTCTTGCTCTATTTCAAGTAATTACGCTGAATAATACTTTCTCCTTTACTTCAAGTACCTGAGGTATCCTTATGTGTGCCTTGCTAGCTCACTGCACGATAGCCGGAAATTAATACGGCCCTCCACCGCGCTGTTCATTCTCGAGTTCATTCACAGCACTGCGCCTTGGCCTATTTTAACCAGTTCGCAATCCTGTCACAGTCGATGAATTCGTACGTTTCGCCGTACTCTTCCGCGTGTTTGCTTATGCAGATAGCGTCCATGTTGATTTGTCTAAATGGTTGCATTTGAACGTATGCATGTGCGCATTACTTCCGGTAAATACCTATAAGGTATGGCATAAAAACAGCATGTTGTACATGAGCGTTCTTAATCGGTATCTCAAGTAAATTTCTCATCACTTTATACTTTACTTCAAGTATTTAGAAGTTGCAGGACTTCTAACTGTATATAAAGGCCATATTTTTGCAAGGAATTAATAGTTTACTTGACTTTGCCCATCACTGCTTAGAAGGTACCTTTTTTTCTGGTAACTTTTTTGTTCCCACGCTCGGCTTTGATGCCTCGGCCGGTTTTCCGAAGGAGCTACGAAGAAGGCTCGGTAGTTTTCGAACGAGTCTATGCGTTCGAAAATTATGGGGCCTATACAGGCGCCTACAGCCGTTTGATACTTGTTGTACAGGAGCACCTCCCTCGACTCACGCGGCTCATGTGCCGTCTGCACTGCGCTGAGTCGCAAAGTTTTCGGAGGCCAACTAAAACCCGCTATTGTGAATCATCTACAGACAGTTCCGTCTGAATTTTTAAGCGTGCAAGGCAGTTCTCGCTCCACGATCGCTCGAGTGCGCTCCACCTGTCGGCCCGGCGAGCGTTTGCAGCCGCATCGTGGACGTTTTATGCGCCTCCGAAAACAAACATCAAAAAAAAAAAAAAAGAAAAGAAGAGAAAACTTCACTGGAAACATGACATTTTCTCTTCATCGGAAACCGGTGGCGGTGAAGCCACGCGATTGGCATGTTTGAGTGGTACCCAGGTTCGTTTTCAGATTTTGCCATATGTAAAAGAATGCTGGAACCATCACTGAAGTGTACGAGCATCAAGTTCCGAATTGTATTTCACAGAGACATAGGAGGTGAGCTTGAATCTGCCTGGTGGGTGCTGCTGCCAAAAGCCTCTCCCCCTTCTCGCCGCAATGCTTCAGGTTAGGGTTATCGCCCCCTCCATACACGGAATCGCAGACACCATGTGTTCGGGCAGGATGTCTGCGATTCCTGGTCAAGAGCCAAATCTTTACAGGGTTTTCAAATTCACTCGGGATTCGTCGAATATCCCTCGAAACGTTCATTTTGAGTCTCAGTAGGGTGAGTTCCCTGCGAGGACAGCCTCCCCTGGGAATGCTCCTGGGTCCTCAAACCCCCAAGGCCTCCGCGCATTCGTCGCCTATGTACAGAGCAGTCGGATAAAAAAGAGCGAAATATTTTCAAACACAGGAGTATGCAAAGCAGAGATTCTGAAATTGAGGGAACCATAATGCGAAAATTAAGAGCTGTTGGAACTTGAAGAAGTATCCCCTCGAAGTTAAGTATTGGGCGTCGTCTCTTCGAAAACTATGGCGATTTCGAGGTATACACAATGCGGGGCAGTGCATGGGCCCAACGACATCCTAAACGAAACGATCGCGAATGTAGCTTCGATTTTTCCCTAGACTTTTCGATTTTTCAACCACCATGAGCAGAATTTTCTGTCATTCATATTGTAAATTCCAGTGCATGCAGAGCTTGCCTGTTACCGGATTGACATATGAGGGCGGCAATAGTATAAGCAGTAAAGAATGCTTGGAAAAGTACCAGCCCTTCAAACAGGTGGCTGCTCGCTGAGAATCCAATCTCAGAGAATGTTGCTTGGAAGAGAGGTGCAATTATTTGTAGTGATAATGCCACGGGTAACACAAGTGATATGATACTGCAGTACATTGAAATGCATATGGCGATATTTAAAGGGAATTGGTCGGTATCGCATACGTGCCACTGACACAACAAGTCAGTGTGCAGAGGTTGAACGTGCATCGAGTTTTCAACACGAAGATGTCGACGTCATAGCTCTTGGCTGCGGTTTTGCTGGCCTTCGTCGGTAAAGTACTTTGATGAACTGCTCAGAATAAGCTAATCGAACACGTAACTGGTTTGTAAACTGACTAAAGTATCTCTACATATTTTTAGAACCCCCGGATCTCCTTGCTCTCCGACTCTTTGGAAACAAAACGTGCCCATTGCGATGTGCAGATTGCGCTGATAACAATGGCTGCATCATTGCACTACTAGAATGCGCATACATTTCGTAGTTTCACTTAGGCAAGACTTGAAGAATAGTATTTCATCTGCCGGAACTACAAAATGTGTCGTACTGGGATGAGAATAATATTGACATATTTTGAAAAGCTAGGCTGTTAATTATACCATTACTTAGCACACCGCGATCTTTCATAAGGTTTTCAGCAAATACCGCGGCGGTTATTCTCCAATTGTGTTGTTGCGCTTACTGTACAGTCGCCTTTCACTCGAACATACTAACTATGCGTATTTGTCAGTAATATATGTACGTAGTTGCGTGCATAATCCGGTTCTCTGAGACACGGTTGTCTGAAATTTCCAGCCAGTGTCGGAGCGCGTCCCTATTGGCGGTGTCGCGCACGGAAAAACTACAGGGTTCGCAAAGATAAACTTCGGGGTTTGTAACGAAGATACAACAAATAAGAACAGTGTCGGAAAGCTAAAGTAGATGTTAGAGGTCGAATTATGCCCCAAAATTTTATGTCGATAATACCGCTTGGTCTGTTTCTCTGCCGATAAATCGTGCAATAAATCGTGCAATCGTGTGTTTATCGGAGAGATCGAGAGACATTGGAGGCATAACCCCACGATACTCGGGGTCGTCTGCTAGTGAGGGCAGTTGAGCGCGGCCTCCCACAAGAGAAGATATAGGTATAGTTCCTTCGTGTACGACATCGCCGGTAGGGGATGCTCCGCTACAGGCTGGAGATTTTGGACAATCGAATCCCACGCAGTACATCATCCATTCTTCCCAAGGTTGCGGGATTGAACCCAACCGTGGACAACTTGGGTATGAGACATGCCATCTTCCGCGAGGAGCGTCAAATACGGCGTGCTGAGATTTTGGTGCACTTTAACAGACACCCCACGTGGACAAAATGAATAGCCAACCGATCACCAAGAACATTTCATATAGCTAAAGACCTAAGCGCGTTCCAATACATAGAGAGGCGACATAAGACACAGCACAGAGCTAATAATTACACAACTCTGGCTGACTATATTGCCTTGCAGTTAAGAGTTGTGCATTGTGTTGTCTTTTTATGTGTTGCCATTCACTAGCGTTCTAACGACTTTAATGCAGAATGAGGGCAATTTTAGCGCCCGAATTTTAACATAATTCAACAAGAATACGTGTGACTTACTCGGAAATATAAGCGCCCATGGGTTCGCGCTGCGTATGGAGTTTAAAATGTGGCACCTTCAGGACAGTCGCATTGAGACATAAAAGTTGGAAAACTACGTGGTTTGTAACGCGCTCGAGCTACAGTTCTTCGGGACTGCTTTGAGAGCTCCTTGCAGCACAAGCATTCGACCTCCTTGGGCATTATGGCGCGTGAGCCGCACCAGCACTTTAAAAATGTGCGCGATTAAATATGAGTACAAGAAATTTACAAATAACTTTTACATGTTCGATCACAATGTGCCCTGCTAAGGTGCGACTGATGGTGTTTTCTTCATCCGTCACCGATGTTCGTGGAGTTCGACTTCGGCTTGCATTCGCGGCATCGGCGACGTTTCGAAAGCAAAGTTCTCGAATTGTTCAGACGCAACAGAATTTCGTTCTCAATCACAGAAATGTCGGAGAAAAGGTCCGGCCTCGGAGGCTCCTCATGACTTGCTTCGACGTCCATTTTGAAGATCACTCTCATACGAACTCACTAACAACAAAACTTCCGATCCGGGCTTCGAATGAACATGAGCCTCATATCACGTCAAACAAGCGGAAATCCTTCATAAAAAGGCTAGATTTCGGCACCCATTGCGCGAATTCTTCCTCCCCTCTGCGTCACGAGCTAATGACGGATTATAACGTTTTTTTGCGACTTTCGGGCTCTCTCCCTGCACATGAGAATCGGTCGAGCGATAGCAAAATGAGGGGCCACCGATGGTGACTGCTGTGACTGTGAAATCTGTTATGTTTTCGTTTGAACGATGACGTTAGTTAGGTGAAGAATTCACGAGAGATGCTCATTGTGAGCTTTCTGCGAGGGGATCATTATTTAATTCCCCAGAATGGGGTAGAGTATCGCCCCTATATAAGTCTTTGTTGAGGGGGAAGATCCAACTCGGTTTTCAGTTCCCCGTTCGGCAAACTTCGTTGCCACGTACAGCGAAACTATTTCGAGGGTGGCCTGAGGACATATTATACTTTCGTAATAGATACAAAAGAAATATTTGTCCAACTTCTCGCCAGAGTCCATTTCAACCCAAAACCGGAGGAAAAGCTACTTGCATATGCTGCTGCGCTCAGAATACTACAAAAATCATTGGAAGTTAATTTGGCCTCTTATTCGAACACTAGATTACACTTCTTGTCCAACAAAATAATTTCATTCGTCTAGCTGGCAAAAACAACGATCCTAAGATTCGAGGCGCAGGTAAGCAACAAATTCTACTTCTGTTTAATGACGACGGTTGGGGAGTTTAATCGCAGGAGCCGATACTCTAGCTCAGTGACGCCACTGATGTGGTGAGATGGACTAATCAGTAGCCTCACAATGAGTATCTAAGTCATACAGTATACACAAACCTTAGCAGTGATTTTAGGGCAGAGCATTGGTTGGCTGAGTTTAGCCATGGATCAAGAAATTTTGACATAGTTAGAGGGCGAGTGTCGTGCTGATTTTGAGACACTGAAAGTGAAGATCTGAAGGGTTGGTAGTGCGGGCAATAAAGCAGGATGTGCTCTAGCTCTTCCAGATCACTAGACTGACAGCATATAGGAGAGCCAACTTGTCGCAAGCGGTAAAAATACTGATATGTGAACGCCACACTGAGTTGCACACGAAAAGTCAATAAAGGGTCTTGACGAGAGGTGCTTCGCGGCATTCGGAAAGCGAAAACGGTTGCGCAATGTCCCTTAGAGCAAACGTTGTTGAAATAGTCGTTAGGCTGGAAGAAAGCTGCACACATAAACTCGATAGCCTAATAATTTGAAATCCGCTATTATAAACGCTACACGTGTTTAAGGGCTGTCGTGGAAGCATCAAAACAGACATAGTCGTGTCAATTCTAAGCATTGTCCATTGTCTGAAACAAATTCAAACATGCTCACTCGTGGCGCATCCGGTATCTGCTGAAATCTGCTGTGTTCTATTATTACTGAAAGGCTATGTCACGCCTGGGTATGCCACGTCTGGGTATTTAATGGGAAGCTTTTGATCGCAGACTAACTAGTCCGTCCAGAAAATGAAGTTGTGCCTTGTTATACTTTGCGTGCTTTTGGGTGCTGCTGTGGGAAATTAGAGCTCGGGTATGTCTGTAGCTTTTGTTTTGGTAACTCCAGCAAGCGGAAGTGCTGAAGATGATTTTGTTTAGTTACACAGAACGGGATAATAACCTTCCGCGGTGGAGGCTGTTTTTGGCCTTCTATTCTATTCTATCAAGTGGTATGCCTCCGTGTGGGTCAGCAGGTACCTCCGGGGGATTGTGCGCCGTGTGCGGTCTTCATTGGCAACTATATCCTTGTTTTCGCTATAGAGTACGAGAAAGATCCACAGTAAACTCACACAGCCGATTCCAACACTGGCTTGCTTCCGGTGAAGGCACCAATCAATGCACTAGGCCATGGGAGTTAGAGGTGGATACATGGCCAGAGTCCTAAAGTGGTATAAGGTGAAACAGTGCCAACTAAAGTAGCCCTATAAGGTCTCGCTAAAGTTCCCCGAAGATGAATGACACTCATCAAATATTCTTTGGGCAAAAGTACATTTATATTTTTTTTCTTACAGGAAGTTGTAACACGTTAGGTGCAACACCTCCGTAATGAGTGATTGCAAAATTATTGCGAACGCGAAATAAATCAGTTGAAGTCATGGTCTGTGTCACGGGGCTCAGGGATCGTGCGTGATATCCCCCAGCTCCGAGATCGTTGAAGGTATTCGAATTCAGCGGGTAGGGTGGAGATTGGCCAGTCGATGAACAAGAGGACGAGGACACATTGCTTTCGTATCAAGCAACAACAATTTACTCTTCCACAAAAGACATATCAATCAAAGTAGCACACGACAGGAAACGCTCAAGTATCAATCACGACACATAAATGAGACATATATTGCACCACACTGATGCTATGCGGCCTAACGCGAAATACGCACCGATTGCCCAACTACTAACTGGTGTGAGGAACTCAGCGGGAAGGCGCAAGGGGCAGCCGTAGACGAGCTGAGCGGAGCTGCAGCTGAGGTCCGGTTTGTAGGCGGCACGGATGCCCAGAAGCACCAGTGGCAAAATGGCTGTCCAGTGAGAGCGGTGATCATGGGCCATCAAGGCGGCTTTCAGATGACGGTGGAGCCTTTCGACCAGGCCATTCGATGCAGGATGATATGATGTTGTTCTGATGCGAGATGCGCCAAGCAGGTTAGTGAAAGCCGTGAATAGCCTGCTTTCGAACTGCGGGCCCCTGTCAGTAGATATACGAGACGGCACTCCAAAACGGGAAATCCAGGTGGAAAGGAAAGTGGAGGCAATGGTCTCAGCTGTGGTGTCCCTGATAGGTGTTGCCTCAGGCCATCGGGTATACCGATCGACGATGGTTAGCAGGTACCGGAAACCGTCGGATGGAGGCAGGGGGCCGACAATGTCCATATGAAGAGAGTCGAAACGGGCGTCTGGCAGGGCAAACTTGCTGAGCGGGGTGATGGTATGCCGCTGTATTTTGCATCGCTGGCATGGAAGGCAGGCTCGGACCCATAAACGGATGTCTGCGTTCATTGAAGGCCAGACATAACGTTCCGCTATGAGCTTCTGAGACGCTCTGGCGCCAGGATGAGAGAGGTCGTGAAGGGCGGCAAAAACTGCGCGGCGGAGCTCTGATGGGACGAACGGTCTGGAACGGCCGGTAGAAGTGTCGCAGCAGAGGCTTAAACCCGTGCCTGGCAGGGGAAAATCTTCAAACTGGAGAGAGGTTGAATGGTTGGTGCGGAGCAGAGGAAGTTCTTTGTCTGCATTCTGCGCGACAGCTAGAGCTTCGGGAGAAATGGATGTTGACGGAGCAGAGAGGGGAGCGATGCGGCTGAGGGCATCTGCGGGGCAGTTCTTGCGACCGGGCACGTATTGTATATCTGTGCAGAACTCTGCCAGGAAAGACAGATGCCGAATCTCGCGGGGAGAATAACGGCTACTGGCCGACCGGAAAGCGTAGATGAGCGGTTGGTGATCCGTCAGGATAGTGAAGTTGCGGCCTTCCAGGAAGTGTCGAAAGTGCCGGACTGCAAGATAGGCGGCTAACAGCTCCCGTCCGAATGTACTGTATTTCTGCTCAGTGGGCTTGAGAGACTTGCTGAAGAAGGAGATTGGGTTCCAGACACCGCTGAGCTCCTGCTGCAGAGCTGCTCCAACCGCTTCGACAGACGCGTCTACCATAAGCGTAGTTGGAGCGCCATGTTTGGGATGGGAAAGGAGCGTCTGCGCAGAAAGGGCGGTCTTGATTTGGGAAAATGCATCCTGAGCCTCTGCGTTCCAAGGAAGAGGGTTGGCGCGGGTCTCCCGCTGGCTGAGGAGCGATTCCAGGGGACGGAGGATGGTGGCACAATGCGGAATGAATCGCCGGTAGAAATTCACCAGGCCGAGAAACCTGCGCAGCTGCCGGATGGATTGGGGCTGGGGATAACTGTTAATGGCGGCGACCTTGTTGGCTAGAGGGGCGATTCCGGTGCGAGAGACCAGGTGGCCGAGGAATTCAGTTGACTCAACGCCAAACTCGCACTTCTGAATGTTTACGACAATGCCATGGGCGTCCAGGCGAGTGAAGAGTTGACGGAGATGGTCTGCGTGCTCCTCGGGGGTCGGGCTTGCGACAAGAATGTCGTCAATATAAGCAAAGACGAGAGGAAGGCCTCTTGTGACGGAATCGATAAATCGCTGAAACGTCTGCGCCGCGTTGCGTAATCCGAAAGGCATCCTTTGGAATTCAAAAAGGCCGAATGGGGTGGTAATCGCTGTCTTTTTGACGTCTTCGGGTGCGACGGGAATTTGATGATAGGCCTTCATTAAGTCGATTTTGCTGAACAGGGTAGCGCCGTGTAGGTTGACCGTAAAATCCTGCAACCGTGGTAGAGGGTAGCGGTCGGGAACGGTGGCGATGTTAAGTGCCCGATAATCGCCGCATGGGCGCCAATCTCCGGTTTTCTTTGGCACCATGTGCAATGGAGATGACCAGTCACTCGAAGAGGGCCGTGCGACCCCGATGGCGAGCATGTGCTCAAACTCTGTGCGTGCGATTTTGAGTTTCTCGGGCGCTAGCCGTCGTGGTCGTGCGAATACGGGTGGTCCAGTAGTGCAGATATGATGGACCACATCATGAGCGACAGGCCTTGACCAATTCGGCGGCTGAGTGAGGGAAGGGAACTTCCTCAGGATGGAGGCATAAGGCGACGTCATGGCAGGAAAGGTAGAAGTGGAGGCCACGACGGGAGACGACGGGGCGCTCTTGACAAAGACTGAAAGGTTTGTTGTCGAGTCGAGAAGTCTCTTGTGTAGAACGTTGACCGTGAGACCGAAGTGTTGCAAGAAATCTGCACCCAGAATCGCTTGACCGACGCCGGCAACTAAGAACAGCCAAGAGAAGCTTCGGCGCAGTCCGAGATTGAGGCGGAGGATCTGCTGTCGGAAGACTGGAATGGTGGTGCTGTTGACTGCGGTGAGATGAAACAGGGCCGGGCGGCGCCTATCAGATGGGGAAGCAGGCAGCACACTGACCTCGGCACCGGTATCGACCAAGAAACGCATCTTGGTCACACGGTCAGTAACGTAGAACAGGCGACTGATGGGAGACGCCGGGAGACTGCTGGTCGCCGTCAGTGCTCCCCTGCCGGGTTTCCCGACCAGCCGCAAGGCCGAGTGCACTTCTCCGCACGAGCTCCGAAACGATGGTGGTACCAACACCAAGGAACTGAGGAATCTTCGGAGCGCGGAGAAGACGAGCGGCGGCGGGTGCGAGAGGTCCGTCCTCGGAAGCGGCGGCGGTGCGGGGAATATTGGCGGCGAGTTGTACGATCAGCAGAAAGAGCGTCGATGCACTCGCGGAGGTGGGAAATGTCGGCTGACAAGGAATCAAGGCGCGCGTGCACGGGGTCGTGGCGAGAACGGTCAGCATCGCAGCGGGGTGCCGAAGAGTCGAATGAGGGCTGCGAGAGTGACGCGACGCCTGGGCCGACCATGATGATGATGATTGGGAGTTTAATGGCGCATTGACAACAAAGATCATAATGCGCCATAAACTGAGGTATGATTGAGACAGTGGTGATGTTATGGTTATTTAAGAGTAAACACGATGACTAATAAAAGATGAGTGTATACGTGTAAGACTACAGAAGGCTAATAACGCCAACGTCTCTCAGGAAATCAAAGACGCTTCTAAAAGGGACGAGAGCCTCGTCACCAAGCAATAGGGCTGGGTGAAGAGGTAAGAAGTATTTATAAAATTCTTTGAAGTGATATTTGCGATGGATTTCATGATGTGTGCATGTGATGAGTATGTGTACAACAGACAGGAGCTGACCACAGTGCTCACATTTAGGTAGCTCCTCTCCCCGAAGTAAGAACCCGTGTGTAAGGTAAGTGTGACCTATACGCAACCTCGCTCGTAAAGTGCACAACAGGCGGTTTTCCAGCCGGTCTCCTGTATCCTGAATTTGAGGTTTAATTAAGTGGAGCTTGTTATTTGTTTGTGTGTCCCAAAATGCTTGCCACATTCTGTGCAGTGATTTCTTGAGTGTCAGTCTCATATCTTGCACGGACATATCAAAAGGTGTGATGTCATTTTGGAGAGCAGCTGCAGCTGCTTGATCTGCCAACTCATTTCCTTTGATGCCTACATGGCTGGGCACCCAGCATAGGATGAGAGAGTAGCCCTTTGTTCTTATCGAACTGGCTAAGGATCTTGCTCGCTGCACAAGAAAGTTTTTTGTTATGTGCTGATTACAGATTGCATTAATGGAGCTCAAGGAGTCTGTATATACAACCGAGGACTTTATGGAATCTTGAAGGATGTAGTTGAGCGCCAAGATGATGGCGTAAACCTCGGCAGTGAAAATCGATGCAGAGGTTTTTATACGATGAGACCTTGTGTGCGTGCCACAAATCATGGCACAACTCACACCTGCACTAGACTTGGACCCGTCTGTGTAAATCTCAGTATGGTTATCAAAACTGTCTTTCAGGTGTGCAAACTCTTCTTGAAGTACTGATGAAGCAGTGTCTTGTTTCTTGTATTTTGCCAAGGAAGTGTCATATCTTGGAGGTGGTTCCCAGGGTGGGATCTTCCTGCTACACTCTACAACTTGTAGGTCACAGGATGAGAAACCATGACAATCAAACTCTGATGCAATTCGTAAAGAGAATGGAGGGACAACAGAGGGCTTGTTAATAAACAGCTGTTTAAAACGTGTGTGCTTGACGCAAGTTGAGGCAGGATTTTGGGGTAGGCTACGTATTCTAAGTGCGTACGATGTACCGAGGTAAGAACGCCGTCTTTGCAAGGAGCATTCCTTTGATTCAACATACAGACTCTGTACTGGGGACGTTCGGAAGGCGCCAAGCACAAGCCTGAGCCCCTGGTGATGGACAGGGTGCAGGGCTTTCAACACCGACTCGCGAGCAGAGCCGTAGACAAATGACCCATAATCAAGTTTTGAGCGAATACATGCAGTATACACTTTGTGCAGTGTTTCCTGGTCTGCACCCCAAGATCTGTGAGAAATGATTTTTAGAATGTTTAGTGACTTGACACACTTTATCTTTAGGTTTTGGACATGAGCCTTGAAGGTCAGCTTTGAGTCAAAAGTGATGCCAAGAAATTTGGCTTCTGGTTGAACAAGGATATCTTGTTGGTTAAGCTGGAGTGTAGGTTGTGAAAACAGTCCTCTAATCCTAGAGAAATGGACACACACAGTTTTCTCAGCTGAAAATTTAAATCCATTTGATGAAGACCACTTGGCCATATTGTTGATGGCCACCTGCATCTGTCGTTCGCATATTGACAGGTTCGTGGAGCAACAAGATATTTGAATGTCATCCACGTACAAGGAGAAAGATATGGAGGGTGGGATGACATTGGTCACTGAGTTGATTTTCACAATAAATAAGACAACACTGAGAACGGATCCCTGCGGGACACCATTCTCTTGTACGAAGGGGCGGGATAGAGTGGTTCCCAGTCGCACTCTGAAGGATCTGTGCTGGAGGAAGTTTGAAATGCATTTAAGGAGTCTGCCCTTCACGTCAAAAGAGTAAAGATCCTGCAGAATACCGTGTCGCCACGCGGTGTCATACGCTTTCTCTAAATCAAAGAAAACGGATAAGCAATGTTGTCTTCTGACGAAGGCTTCACGGATAGTGGTTTCTAGCCGAACAAGGTGATCCATAGTGGAGCACCCCATTCGAAAACCACATTGAAATTCAGAAAGGCAATTATTTTCTTCCAGATGATGAACCAGCCGGTTATTGACCATTCGTTCAAACGTCTTCCCAATACAACTCGTAAGGGCGATAGGTCTGTAACTGGCTGGATTGGATGCTTCCTTTTTTGGCTTGAGAAGGGGAATGACAGTCGCAGTCTTCCATAATAATGGTAGTGTTCCCTCTGCCCAAAGGCGGTTAAAGAAAAGGAGCAACATTTTTTTAGAGTCATCAGACAGGTGGCACAGCATGGAGTAGGTTACTCTGTCTGGGCCCGGGGCAGTGGCTTTAGCAGCGAATAGAGATCGCTGAAGCTCCACCATCGTGAACGGCTGATTGTATACGTACTCATCGCCACCACTCATTGGAATTTTTCGTTTCTCAGCGTTTGTTTTTACTCTAAGAAATTCGGGACTGTAATGGGATGAATCAGAGATGCGTTCAAAATGTTGTCCGAGCGCATCCGCCTGTTCTTGTAGGCTTCCGCACACCTGCCCATTGACTTCTAAAAGAGGGATTGTATAACTGCGGTGTTCTCCTCTGATTTTGCCAAGTCTGTCCCACACCACTTTGGATGGGGTACTGTGAGATAGGGAAGACACGAAGTTGTGCCAAGATGACCGCTTTGCTTGTTTCCGCGTCCATCTGGCCTTGGCTCTCGCCTTTTTAAACAAAAGAAGATTTTGTGATGTGGGGTACCTCCGAAATGTACCCCACGCACGATTTTGAAGTTTACGAGTTTCCTTGCACTCGCTGTTCCACCATGGCTTCGGTCGTTTCGGTAGACAACCGGAAGTCTGGGGGATGGATTGTGTTGCTGCATCGAGGATGACGTTGGTAATTACATTGTTGGCCTCTTCAATCGTCATCCTCTCCACAGGGATTAACGACAGGTCACATTTTTTGGAGAAATCATTCCAGTCGGCATGTTGGAACTTCCATCTAGGGGGGCATGCTGTTAGACTATTGACTGCACACATATATTTCAGGACCACTGGAAAGTGATCACTACCAAGTGGGTTTTCTTCCACGCTCCATTCTAAATCTTGATATAGAGATGGACTGCAAAGAGATAAATCTAAGACCGAGAAAGACTGACTTGAACAGTGGACGTACGTCGGTGCTCCTGTATTTAAAAGACAGATGGAGGTTGATAACAAGACCCTTTCCAACATTTTCCCTCGGCTGTCGCTTCTTGCACTGCCCCAAAGCAGATTGTGGGCATTAAAGTCGCCTAAGAGTATAAATGGAGTTGGAAGTTGGCTGATTAAGTGTTCTATATCCCTCTGTGCAAAACTTCCTGATGGTGGCAAATAGACCGAGCAGATGGTGACAATTCTGTCCAGACACATCTGCACGGCTACGGCTTCCAAATCTGTGACCAAGTGGACCTCTTTGGACGGAACAGTTCCTCGTGTGACGATAGCCACACCGCCAGATGCGCGAGTGGCGTCTATTCGATCTCTTCGAAATAGATTGTGTCTACGAATTGGATTTGGTGTGTGTGTGTTTAAATATGTTTCTTGGAGGCAGAAACATGCTGCATTGTACTTGTCGAAGAGATCGTTAATGTCGTCTAAGTTAGAAAGTAAACCACGGCAGTTCCACTGGAGAAAGTGGTTCATAACGGTCACACTAAAAAGGAGGAAAAGAAAGCGCAGCACTTGGTGAAACCGACTAGGAAAGACTTGTACCATTTAGGGGGGTTGGACCCTTCGCGGGGGTTGTTTCTGTTGTTCATTCCCTTTGAAACCCCTTCCTCGTCCTTTTTCTCGTTTTTCCTTCCCTTGTGAAGGAATGCTGGGAAGGCTCGACGATGACTTCTGCGACATGCAGTCGTCATCGTCGACCTCCATACTTTGGGTGCCTTTTTGGGAAGGGGCTTTTACGACCCCGTCCCAAACTGACGGTGTGCCATCGACCTTAGAGGAGGCCGTGGACACCTCTTCCTGACCAGTTGGCACATTGGTCAGGGAGGAGGAACGCGACACTTGCGCATCCTCATGTTTTTTTGGGGGAGTGTGGGGTGGAGGCCCCAGAGTCTGGGTCCCCACGGATACACTGAGCGGTGCCACTCCCCTCTGCACCGACTCAGCGAAACTTTTTCCTTTTTTTCGGAAGTTCAACTGTGCTCTAGCTGCCTTGTAGCTCACATTTTGTTCTGTTTTTATTTTCAAGATTTCCTTTTCGTCCTGGAATTTTGGGCAACTTCTTGAGTAGGCCGGGTGATTGCCGTGGCAGTTAGAACAACAAAAACTGTTTTTGCAAGACTCTGGTGTGTGTTCCTTCCCGTCGCCAGCACACTTTGGGCAGACTAGGTGCCCACGACACACTTGCGAATGGTGCCCAAAACGCTGGCACTTAAAACATCTGCGTGGGTTGGGTATGTAGTGGCGCACAGGGCAGTTTACATAGCCTGCTTTCAACTCGGAGGGAAGACTGTGAAGTTCGAATGAAAGAACAAGATGTCTGGTGGGGATCTCTTTGTTGTCCCTACGAATAACAATCCGCTTTGCGCTCACGACACCCTGATCTCTCAAACCCTCTTCGATCTCCGATTCGGAGCACAAAAGTAGCTCATCACAGGAGATTACCCCCTTTACTGTATTCAAAGTGCGGTGTGCTGTCACTGAGATCGGGATCTCACCAACCAGCCTCATCGACAACAAACCCGAACTCTGCTGACTGGTCTCAACCTCGATCTGGATCTCTCCACTTCTCAACTTTTTGGCCTTGTATGTTTTTCCAATCACGTGTTCAAGAGATTTAGCAACGATGAAGGGAGATACCTTATCAAGTGACTTTGTTTCATCATCAGACTTCATTATCAGGATTTTCGGGTACCATGGTTCTTTGTTTTTCTCAAAGAGATGCATGGCTTGAACCTCGTTGCGGCCCCTCTTTCGAGGCCGATCATGTCTTAAGGGAGGGAATTGATTGGAATCCATGAAAGATGGTTGTACATTCGGTGCAGATGGTGTGCCAGCCACCATCGACCCCAACAAGGGAACATGCTACGCATGCTAGCACTTGCCACTGCACGATACCCAAGTGCAGTTTCTAGGAGATAGAAAGAACTGCCCAAGGTTGACCCTAGCCGCCAAAGAAGGTGAAGGGAAGAAATGGAGAGCGAGAAGGAGAGAAAAGGGAAGGTGATGAAAAGAGAGATGGCAACTAGCTGAATAATCCTGGCCGGGCCTTCCAGGACCACCCGACTATGGGAAGCAGGGGCCAAAGCGGTGTGTTGCTTTCCCGGAGGGGCCCCGAAGGGTCCTAAACAACCTCCGGGTCCACTCAACCGCCAGGATCCCCCTTTCCCCAGACACGGGAAAGCCACGCACAGCTATACGTGGGGGTCTCCCTCCTGCGGCGACCCAACCGTGAGTGCAGGAGGGGGCTACTGCGGCTGCTGCCGGGCGATGGGGGCGCCAAGTTCCCGACGCCGGGGCCTGGGCCGACCACTTCCATGATTTTGTCGGCTTGCTGAGCAAGATCGTGAATGGGGAGACTTGACGCTGCGGCCAGAATCATCTGGGCTTGCGGGGGAAGGCGTTGCAAAAACAGCTCCCGCAGCAAATGGGCGTCGAATGTCGGGGCACGATCGCCGAGCAAAGACTCCATGGACCGTAGCAGCTGGGACGGTCGGCGGTCACCGAGCTCCTCCGCGTTGAGCAATTGCTGGAGCCGCTTACGCTCAGTGAGAGAGGTACGATCTAGGATGGCAGTCTTCAGGTTGGTGAACGGATTCTCGTGCGGCGGGGCTTGGAGCACGTCGGCAACCTCAATAGCAATTTCTGGCGGTAGCGCTGCAACAATGTGCCGGTACTTGGTGAGCTCTGAGGAAATGCCGGAGAGCTGAAATTGCGTCTCAGCTTGGATGAACCATATGCTGGGGTTCTTGTGCCAGAAGGGAGGCAAACGGACAGCGACGTAGCTCATCGTGGTAGGGTGCTGGCCAGATGCGGTGCTGGCCCCTGCGTCACCAAGCATGTTGAGGCTGACGGCGGCAGTTCGTGGTTCGGGTTACCAGTGTGGGAAACCTAGGTGAAGTAATCCCAAAACGGTAGCGGAGAATGCTGTTTATGCTGTCAGAGCCAGACAGATTAGTCTCATGGCGGCCAAAACCGTCGAAGAATTTCAAAGCTCGCGCCTTGCGATGTGCTGCTGGTGGCGCATCAACTTCGTCTTCTGCTGCGTGTCGCTACACTTTCCTTCTTCCTGGTCACGCTCACACACCAACATTAATTCGCACAAAATCTCGCAGCTTCCTGCGATGTCTTCAAAGCTCCTTATTTCGCCACTTACGTCGCAGCTCCCTGCGTTGTCTTCCAAACTCTGGGTTGCACCACTTCTGTCGCAGCTCCCTGCGATGTCTTCAAAACTCTGCCGTCACTCAGATCTTCGCCGATCCGCTCCTTCTGCACCTCCAGTTATCTCCGACGGCATCACCGCCGCTACTTCGTTACGACTTTCACTATCCGGTGACCATGGGACGACAACCTACTTTCGGCCGGTCGCTCCTTTTTAATCTCTCGGAAGACGGGGCACCCTCAGGTGCTTCCACGAAACGAACCCATTCTTCCCCACGAAAAAGGGTCACCACGACTGCCACATTCTCGGAATCCATGCGGAAGTCCCTTTTGGTTATGTGAGAACCACGACATTCTCACGCCTGTACCGCTATTCTGGTCCTGCTGATGGACACGTGCTCTCTTTGTGGCTGACCACCAGTCTTGCATGTGATGGTCATGGAAAATTACTTGGTCGCATCTGCCTGTGCTTATGACTGAAAATTTGTCGCCCTGTGACAGTCTGATGCAAGAAACAACAACAACTTTATTTCGATATGATAGGTGGGGAGATCCATCGACAGGTGCGATACTCCACCCCATTGCTGACGGTGATGCGGAGAATGAAATAATGAGCCCCTTCACAATATGAATCGAAGTCCTACGGTATCCAGAAAGGTGAAGAGAGCTTTGAGGGCAGAGCGCGTTGGTGGGCTGGTAATGGCCAAGGACCAAGCAATTTTGTGAGTCAGGGGGGGGGGGGGGGGGCGAGAGTCCAGCACGTTAAGGGATCCGGAGAGCACACAGTATGATAGAATTTGTTTACCCCATACACTTTTCTAAAATGCGAAAGGAAAAGTTAAAACTTCGTCGTTGAAACTCCGAAAGCTGCGTGCGTATCGTCAGACCGGCAGAGTCGACGGCAGCGCTCCGATTGCAACGACGAGGCGGTGTCGAGGAAAGAAAATACTGAGACGCGGCGATATGGCGGCCCGCACCGCTGTTTCCGGATCTTGGTGTGGTACAATATTGGGCAGAGTGCCATCCGACACGTAAGCAAGTGGAGATGCTAGACACCTTCAGCGATCACGGCGCATGGCGGTGCTGGGTGTATAGCAGGAGTGCTTAACAGTTCCGGTCTATCTATGCGCGTGTGTACCAAGTTATATAGAGACACGTGGCGAAATTCTCATAGGTCCCTGCGTCTTCAGGCTGATGCCATTATAGAGACCTATACCGCCATCCATCGGTTGCGCGGAGAACTATGATTGGGAATAAATGACGTTAGGGATTACGTCAGCTTGAGGTTAGCCCGAAGTTACCTACAGATTCAGCGAGTTTGGGGCGCAGTTCTCCGTCCATATCTACACGCATTAGGACAAAGTAAACAGAATACATTCTGACCAAAGCACCGCGCTCGGCAGTACGTAGAATGCATGCTACGGATTAACCACAAAATTAATAGAAATAGAAAATCAAGGGAAAATAACAGCGAAAAAGTATCGAAATTAAATATATTTGATTACTGACTTCAGCACCCTCTCCCCCCATCTCCGGTGCCCCCCCCCCTTATGGTCGGTGGGACATCGTCGCATTTGCCTTTGTGCAAGTGTACTGCAGGGTTCGCCAAGCTCATGAGCATAATATCTTTTAAACAAACTTAGCGTGATGTTCCACTTTCACCATTAGATATTCCAACCTTACAGTTGCGCGGGCGGTGACTGCAAAAGTGAAAGTATTGTTGCTTATCCGTTGGCTTTTTGTAGAGGTCGCAGTTTTGTAATCATGTTGTAGTTTCGTGGAATCTGACTGAGCGTGCCGAGAGTTATGATGAGAACTTTATTGCGTCATATGCGGTGTTTCTACATCAACGTAATTTTGAAAATTCTTGTTTCCCGTGTTCCCAGATTAAATGTATGTCACCAATATATGGAAGGTATACGATGGGTTTTAATGTGAAGGCGCTAAGGGCGTTGTTTTCTAGGAATCCCTTGACGATATTTCAAGTAAATATAAGTGCGCAAACAAGCTGGTGAATATTCGAAATGGGAAGCATATCCTTGAGTCTGAGGAGGAAGCAGTAAACAGTGCAGGAAGTCATGGCCATGGTGGTTGTGCTTTTTATGTACCAGACTTTTGTGCTTCCTCCTCAGCCTCAAGGACATGCTTGCCATTTCGAAGATATTTTCATACGTGGGTGCAGCTGGTCTGCTCATTTGCGCACCATGTATTTAATGGTAATATTCCTTATTGAACTCGCAAAGCTTTACTATGAGGATTGTTTGTGCGACGAGGATTTGTGGGTCTTTCCTGATATTTGATTCGGAAAGGGTACAGCGGACAGCTCCGATTCAGCCGCTGTTGTGGGATGCTTGTGCGTAGGTACGTTATACAGCTAGTGTGACCAGGTGTCGTGCTACTACCAAATGTACGCGAGTAGTAAAGATAGGGTGAGAAACTACAGGAGGGCGAAACAACGCCAACCCTGCCCTGAGCACTGCGCGTATTTTTCCCCGTGCGGCGTGTGTGCGCAGGGTTGTCCGCGTGCTTATCGGCGGGGGGAGGGCTGCTTGCGCGCTTACCCTCTCACATTTTTGGACCTGGGCCGACTTCTTTCGACATTTTTTTAGCCTTGGCCGACTTCGTTCGCGTATTTTTTCCCGCGCCCGGCGGGCGGCGCTCGGGTAGAGAATATATTTATTAAACTAAATGGTGCAAGGAATTATGCTGTGACTCTGTGTGGAGTGTTGTCCGCGCGCTACCGGCGGGGGGAGGGCTGCTTGCGCGCTTATCGTAGCGTATTTTTCAGCCTGGGCCGACTTCTTTCACCATTTTCCCACTTGGGCTGACTTCCCTCAGAAATGTTTTCCGGTACAACAGTTGTGCAGTAGGCTGTTTAGATGCAAATGATAGCCATACACAAAAGTACAAGTGAAAATATATTTATTAAAGTCATTAGTGTCAGGAATTATATTATGACTCTGAGTGAATGGGAAAAACTTGGCCAAAAAATCTGAAGTAGAAGAAACACAATACACGTAACAATACTTATTACAGGTACGATACAATAGCATTGAATAGATGTCACAGATTAAACACAATATTTTTTTTATTAAAATCAATCATACACACAAGTTTTCAATGAATCAGAAGTGATAACACATTTGTGGCGGCCCGTGTGTGATGACGAAGACGTGCCTCTGCTGCCACGCGCTACGGCGCTGGCACGGCAGTTCTACCGGTACCGTCCTAGCGTGAGGCCACGACCATCTGCCCGCTGGGACATTCCATCATCGCCGGTCAGGACTCATGTAGAGGGACACCCCCTCCTCTACACATTTAATCAAAGAAGATGTTCTTAATCAATACGATTACAATCAAAATTACAAGTTTTATTATAAAAAGTCAGAGATGTGAGAACCTGATAGATATATAAGTAATTTCGAGCACAATATGGAAGCTAAGTTTAATATTCCAATAAGACACAAATTTAACTAATCAATTTCTATTGAAGTGAATAGCGCAGACATAAGGCAATAATTCGAATCAACACGATCAACACATAGCATTCATATAGAACAAATCATCCAACATGTAGGGAAATAATAGCTACACCATATCAAAACGATCAATACATTTAATCAAAGAAGATATTCTTAATCAATATGATTATAAACAAAATTATAAGCTGTGTTATAAAAAGTCTAATATTCCTATACGTGAGAACCATCAGTGCAATAGCGGGAAGTTCTGATAGTCGTATGTAATTATGATGATGATGATTAGTATTTTAATGGCGCAGCAGCAACGGAGGCTATAATGCGCCAAAACATTGTTAAAAATGTCACTAGTTAAAAATGGAATGATAAGGTTAAAACCAGTACATGATATAAATTAGCTCAAGTACTGTGTTTTCAAAAAAATATCGTTAAAATTGCAAGGCGTTTAAAAAACCAGTGTCTCTAATAAAATTATAGACTCTACTAAACGGTAAAAGAGCGTCATCACCCAGCAGTAGGGCTGGGTGGAGCGGTAGGTGATTCCTATAAAACTCCTGGAAGTGACGATGGCGAAGAGATTCATACGACGCACAAGAAATAAGGATGTGCAGAACAGAAAGGGGTTCCCCACAGTGCGTGCACTCGGGTGGCTCCTCTCTGTGAAGAAGGAAACTATGGGTGAGGTGAGTGTGGCCAAGTTTTAGCCGTGTCCGGGTTACTGCATGTGCTCTCTTTTCCAAGCTCTGTATAGGGTGTCCTATGTTATTTTTAACCAGGTGGAGTTTATTGCGTATCTGTGTGTCGCAATATTCCTGCCATCTTTTGTTTATCGTCCTCTTGAGATGGGGCTTCAAGTCCTGAAAAGGTACATCAAACGGCGTCACATCAGCAGAGAGCGCAGCAGCGGCAGCTTTGTCGGCAAGCTCGTTGCCTGCTATCCCTCTGTGGCTAGGCACCCAGCAGATGATAAGAGAAAGACCTCTGTTCACTACTCTGCTGGCTATATACTGTGCTCGCTGCACGAGGTGGTTCTTCTGTGGTTTAATGTTACATACCGATTGCAAAGCACTAAAAGAATCTGTGTATATGACAGATGATTCGATGTTATTTTCTAAAATGAAGTTCAGTGCTAAAATGATGGCATAAACCTCTGCAGTGAAGATGGACGTGATGCGCTTTAAGCAGTGCGACCTTGTACATGAACCTGATACCATGGCACAAGAAACACCTGTGCTTGTTTTGGACCCATCTGTATATATTTCAGTGTGGTTCCGAAACCACTCTTCAGGTGCTCAAATTCCTGTTGTAGCACTAACGAAGGTGTTACATGTTTCTTATACTTTGTAAGGTAGCAGTTATATTTCAGGGGTGGTTGCCATGGAGGTACCCTCGGATTGCATTCGGCGATCACATAACTGTAAGCAGTGAAGCCATACAGTTGAATATCATTTGGAATTCGCATGCTAAAGGGTGGGGTAATTGTTGGCTTGTTTAGGAAGAGTTGCTTAAAACGTGTGGTCTTAACGCAGGATAAAGAAAGGTGTTGAGGGTAGCCTCTTATCCTCAGTGCATACAAAATCCCAAGATAGAAGCGACGTTTCGCCAAGGACCACTGATTTGCTTCCACATACAGACTTTCAACAGGTGTCGTACGGAATGCCCCCAGTACAAGTCGCAGTCCCTGGTGGTGGATAGGATTCAAAGCCTTCAGCACAGATTGGCGTGCAGACCCGTATACAATGCATCCATAATCTAGTCGTGATCGGACAATACATGTGTACACGCGATATAGTGTTTCGCGATCTGCACCCCAAGATCTGTGTGACAGGACTTTAAGAATATTTGAAGATTTCAAGCATTTCCCTTTCAGGTTCTTTATGTGAGCTGCAAACGTGAGCTTTGCATCAAAAATGACACCAAGGAATGTGTGTTCCGATCGTACTGCCAATTCATGTCCATTTACGCTTAGCTTGGGATCTGGGAATACACCTCTTGCTCTAGAAAAAGGCACACAGACTGTCTCAGCTGAAAACTTAAACCCGTTCTGCGATGACCATTTGACAAGCTTATTAATTGTGAGCTGGATTTGTCTCTCACACATGGCCAAGTTCGTAGATGAATATGCTATCTGGAGATCATCTACGTACAAAGAGTACATAATTGAGGGTGGAATTACATTGGCGATAGAGTTCACTTTGATAATGAAAAGTGTAACACTGAGCACTGACCCTTGTGGGACACCATTTTCCTGTATGAACAGACGAGAGAGTGATGTACCCAGCTGTACCCTGAAAGTCCTTCCCTGGAGGAAATTAGAAATGCAGCGGAACAGACGCCCACGTATTCCAAAATCGTGCAGGTCCCGGAGGATGCCGTATCGCCATGCTGTGTCGTAAGCCTTTTCAAGGTCAAAAGAACACGGATAGGCAGTGCTGTCTCCTAAAAAAGGCTTCACGAATGGTGGTCTCTAGTCGAATGAGGTGAGGTGAGGTCCTACACGGAAGCCACACTGGTATGGAGTGAGGCGTTCATTCTCCTCCAGGTAGTGAATAAGACGGTTATTCACCATACGCTCAAAAGTTTTACCAATACAACTTGTGAGCGTGATAGGTCTGTAACTAGTGGGTATGGAGGTATCTTTCCCTGGTTTGAGGAAAGGGAGGAAAGGTGAGAAAAGGTAATGGGCCACCCTGCAAGAAACACCCTAAGAAAGCTGCACTGTATGCCACATGAAAATTGAAGAATCCCAGAGTTACTTGCGAGAAGTATTGAGACTAAGTCACATGCTGTCACTGTAAGGAATGTTGCAGAACATTTGTAGCCGAACCGATAAATTCAGAAAGGCATGAGCATTGCATTAAAATAATAACTTATTTATTTCTTCCTCAGAGCCACGGGCAAACTGTGCCAGGGGTAGGTGACACGGGCACTATTGTTTATTCAAGTCATTTAAAAAAGAACGCATCTGGAGATTAAAGCTTCCCAGTCTTCCTTGATCAGGTGTGCTGCTTGCACGTTCCTTTACAAAGTGGTTGTACGCATCTGAAATGATCACAAATATCGGGCATTGGCAACCTTGGCAGGAACAAACACTTAAAATGGCTGGCTGACCGGGCGATTCCACGCGAAATGATCCCGCGGACCTGCTCGGCCCCCACAAAACGATCCCGGATTTTAACGAAATTATTTTTAGCAGTCCCTAATACTGCAAAACGACACACCACGAAACATTTCTTCCCAAATCTCAATGTGGCGGGTGCTAGACACCAGCAAAGTTCGCAGCGCTGGCGAAAACCGTGCCTATGGCGTGAACGGCAGCTGCGGCTCATAGAAAGCACCTAGAACTGTGCTGTTTTCTTCTGCGTATAGAGGAAACCATGCTTTACACAGCGTCCAAATCCCGGTTGTCGTGCTGTAATCGGTGCAGGTATACAAAGGCCGGAAGGTTCGCAATTTTCCTCCTACTTCGCGAATTTTTTTGTGGAAGATCAAACCATTAAATTTTGATTAATACTTTTTCCTGCCAAGGCCCTAAGGAATACTTCAAGAAGAAAAATCGCCAGACACGTAACTTTTCCAGCCATTGCAGGAAAAAAAGAGGAAGTATGCGATTTTTTCAAAATTTGCTACAATCGAGCGTAAAGCACGCAATGAAGAGGTCGGAAGAGACGCCTGAGACCAATGCAGTTTTATAGAGCGAGCCTTCCTCTACAACATATTAAAAAATCTCGAGGGTGTTTTTTTCGTATACGGGAGAAAATACTTTTTTTGTAGTAGAGGGTATTACGACCACGGTGACCCACGTTGCATGTATCCAGTGGGGTGCTATATTTTTTTTCTTGGGCTCCTGTTTTAATTACTCGTATTTCTGATATTATCGCAGCCCAAACCTCTGAAAGGTTTGGGCTGCGTTTTTGAGTCCGAACGGCATCCTGAGGAACTCGTAGAGTCCAAATGGTGTAACGATTGCTGTCTTGGGGATATCATCCGGGGCCATAGGAATCTGATGGTAAGCTTTTACCAGGTCGATCTTGCTGAAACAGGTGGCCCCGGCCAGGTTGTTGGTGAAATCTTGGATATTTGGTAGGGGATACCTGTCGGGCTTCGTGATGCTGTTGAGGGCCCCATAGTCGCCACAGGGACGCCAATCCCCAGTCTTTTTGGGAACCATATGAAGCGGGGTGGCCCAATCGCTTTTGGATGGGCGGGCGATTCCGATGTCAAGCATGTGTTCGAATTCAGCCTGAGCGATCTTGAATTTCTCCGGGGCAAGCCGTCGAGGACGGAAGTGCACTGGAGGGCCTGTAGTTTGTATGTGGTGGACGACGTCATGACCGACGGGTTGGGTCCAGTCGGGAGGCTTCATGAGTGACGGAAATTCGTGCACGACGTCAGCGAAAGGCGTCTCGAGCGAGGAAATCATGTGATGGGGCGCAGCTGGTATAGGATGCTGAACACAGCGGAGCGTAGGGGTGTGTAAGCGAGTCGTAGGGTCACACAGCGTTCAGCGATGAAGATCGACGAGGAGGCCAAAATGGTGGAGGAAATCTGCTCCCAGGATGTTGTGGGTGATCCCTGCCATGCGAAAAATCCATCTGAAGGTACGACGAAGGCCTAGGGAAAGTGTGAGGGAGCGCTCGCCGTACACAGGGATTCCGGTACCGTTTGCGGCAGCAAGATGATAGAGTGGGTGGCCCTGTCTTTGTGCCCGTGTGGCAGGTAGTAGGCTGACCTCAGCACCGGTGTCGACTAGAAAACGGCGTTTGAAGCTGGGTCGGTTATGTACAGGAGGCGACTGGGCGTGGGGGAGGGAGGGGAACCGCACGTCGCCGCTAGCGATTTCCTGGGCGGTTTCCCGGCCAGGCACAGAGAGGTTGACAGTTGCGTGCGCTGGCGCCGAAAGACCAGTGGTAAAAGCAGAAATCTGAGGGGTTTTCCAGAGGTTCCCTAGTGCGTGAGCGTGGTCGCCGAACTGGACGGGGGGAACCGGGGCGCCGCCAGGACTGTGGCGCGTGTGGGGCGGAGGCGGCCGGGGAATCTTGATGCGGAAGGACGGCTGCGAGGAGCGATGACATCTGGTGAACCTCCGCCCGCAGGCTTTCGAGGCTGTCGGGAGCGTTTTGAGGCAAACCTTGGTTAGGGTTGACATGGGCCGTGTTAGTACATGGTATCGGTGGCATGGCGTTGGGCGAAGTGGCGTCGAAGGCCTTAACAGAGGCGATGGTGGGGACAGCCACTTCCATGATCTTATCGGCGTGCGCCGCCAAGTCGACTATTGGCAGATTTGTAGCAGTTGCAAGCAGCATCTGCACGGTGGGCGGGAGTCGCTGCAGGAACATTTCTTTGAGGAGGGGTTCGTCAATGGTTGAAGCCCTGGGTCCAAGGAGATTCTGCATGTGTCGAAGGAGTTGGAATGGTCTCCTGTCGCCAAGGTCTTCAGCGGACAGCAGTTGCTGCAGACGTTTACGTTCCGAAGCGGTTGTTCTTTCGATAAGCGCCTTCTTCAGAGTGTCGTAAGGGTCAGTGGACAACGGGGCACAGAGAATGTCAGAGACTTCGTTGGCCACTTCGGGAGGTAGTGCTGCGGCGACGTGAAAGTACTTGGTGGATTGGCTGGTAATACCTGCGGGTGGAACTGGCATTCCACCTGGGAAAACCAAACCGCCGGATTTGAACACCAAAATGGCGGGATCTTGACTGCTACGTGGGAGATGCTAGGTTGGACAACCTGAGGGGTGGAGATACCGGTCGCCGCGGTTGCTGGGGGCTGCGACATGGCCGCAAAACTCACTCCGTTCGGGTCACCAGTTTGTGGTCTGCAGGCCGGAAGAAAAGAGACAACCAGCGGGGTAGAAGGTTGGTCGAAGAATGATTTAATTCTCGTGCCAAGACTGGTGCGCGAGAGTAGCCGGCCATCATTGTCGTCATCTGCCGGGGGCGCCACAACGCCTTTTTTCCCTGCGGTTGTCTTGCCAATTCGATGCAGTCATTTTGCCATTGTGAGGATGTTACTAATGTAGGCCTGCCTCATTTTTGTGACGTTTTTCATCGCAGAGCTCATCAAAAAGGGCAATGTCGTGCATTACCGACTTATTGCTCCTATAGCATTAATGAAAGCGCGTATCAGGTTACATTATTACTGGGAAGTCTGTGGAGCAAACTGTGCTAATGGGATAGTTCACCTTTCCAGCCCCAATTCGGTGATTTTTGTTGCCGTGTCTTCAGATTGGCATAATAAATGATGTGACAGCTCTACTACTCTACAGCTCACTTATTTTACATTACAGCTGCAATATTTGCACTTTTAGCTCACTGATGTGAAACTTGCGCATCAGAAAAGTGCTCCCACGTGATTGTGGTGCATTCTGGGTGTGTCAGAGGTGGCTAGTGCATGTGCCCTTGCAAATACTCCAATTCTGAGCAAAAGGTGTAGAAGAGGGTTTGCCTTTGACTGAATGAGCTTTCCAAACATGTTTTTTTGGGTCATACTGTGGGACGCACTACCATTTTAAATATGTTTTGGCTGTCTTACTCCAGCTGCCTCATTCCTTTGTCCTGGATCTCCCCTATACCATATGCCAATCCACATGAAACATGACTCCATATCAGTTGTACACTTCCCCTCTTTTTATGGTCTCTGTAAGCATATCAAATGGTACTTTGTGCTTGCCTTGTTGTCAACTGTTTGTAGTATGGGCAAAGGACTCGTGTTCTGCACAGCCCACTTTCGGCTTTTAGGTGTTGATGGGTCCACCTTGCTCCGTTTACGTTTCCCAATACCCGTGCTCGTGTTTGATGTGCCAGCTGTTGGGCTAGGCATTGCTGTTTCCCGCTCTTGGTCAGACTTGCCCTGTGATAAGCAACCATAATTTTCTATACATCAAAGTTTTGGGGTTCTGTGTTTTCTCAAATTCTGGGGTTAAAACTCTGTCCAAACAGCAACGATATCACACAAATTCATGCAAAAATTCCTGCAAATTCAGAAGGAAAAATTATCATTAGGATGAATTTAGGTATGAAATCAGGCTTCACTGTATTATCTGCCTTTGTCGTACAAATCATCATGTGTTTAGGAGAAATCAACAGCGTACTGTGTGAAAGGTTAGTATACTGCTGCCAATGAAATGTCCTGGTTGGGTGCAGTTTTGAAGTAGTAATAGGGTGCAACCCAAAAAGAGACAAAACTCAATTCGGGGGCGCAAATTGGGGAGAAAATTGGGTAAGCCCCTAAAACTTCAGCACACAATTACGGCCACCAGTTTTCTGCAGCAGTAAATCATAGGTTCCACGGCAGGAATTCCTAAATTCTGCAATCTTCAAAAGGGAAAACGTGTGCTCCAAGTATTCCTTATGGTTTGGCAGTGATAGTGTCCAGCTTGCACATATCAGTTGGTCTGCACAGACAAAACATACGCCAGAAAACTAAAATATTCACTTTCTGTTATGGCAGGATGAGAGTAAATTATCGTATTTTCTCTAATGTAAGACTTTTTTTTTTCAAAATTGCACATTCCAAACTTGGGGTCGTCTTGCATTTGAATCCCGGCGGCACTGGCGGGGCACATTTGCGGCGATGGGGGGCGTTCGCCTGTACCTGGGAGAGCAGGGAGGGACCAAGCATGCGGCGCGCCTCAGAGTCATGTATGTGAGACGCACCAAATGCCGCATGTCCTCAGAAACGCTCCACGTTGCCGACTGCTTACAGAATAGCATTTGCAAAATTCTGAGAAGTAGGAACAACATTCTTCCTACTTCTCCAGACCAACCTTTTCACTGCATATTTGTCAGTTCGATATGGGCAACTTTACTAAAAGCCTTGACTTTGAATATTTTTTGTGTAATACCTGTTTGCCTTGAAGAGCTATTTTTTCTTCAAAGTACTGGCAAAGCCCTATATATAAAAAATATTCATCCAAAGTTGTCCTATGCACCACTAGCAATAAATTAATGAAACCATGAAAAAATTGTGTTTGTTGCGCCTTCGACTAGCGTTTTCCGGTTAGAGTAACGAACTCGGAATTACGTGCAGCAAATGAAATTAATATTACTCTACAAGAAAAAAAAAAGGAATTGTACCTCTCCAAGTGATTCGAAACCGCCGCGGCAGACCTTTGAGTGAAAGGCAGTTTATGTAAGACGCTCACTTCGAAGGCGCCCTGCCCTTGAATTATTTGCAATGGAGCAGAAATATTTCATGGTGCAGGATTACATGTGCCTAGGAACTGCCATGATGTTTTTCGAAATAATCTGTGATGGTCGGGCACACTTGCTGGACCTCTTCGAAAAAATGACTTACCAGAATTTAAAAAATAAATATATATATATACAGCTGGGAAATTGCCTGCAAGATACGATTCACTAGCTGCAAACACTTCTGTAAAGTGGGTTTCCCGCAACACTTTTGTGCACAGGGTGCAGCCTGCTTTAGAAATCGGACAGTTGTCAGCGCATTCGAAGAAACTGCTTGAAAAATCCGATCAGCTGTGGCAAACTCCACCCAATTCTCTTCTCAACATTTCAAAAGAATGACACAGAATTAACGTTTTTATGCGACTAGAAATGAAGCAGTGTGATGGAAATTGGTCCAGTTGTCATCAAAGTTTCCAAAAATTATGCAATTCTGCAGAATTGTGTGACAATTTCTAAATCAAGAACAACAGGCAAATTCCGGCAATTTCTGCAAAATTGTGGAAAACAAGTGGCCTTACACACAGTCATTTTCAACACTTGCTCATACCTGTCCAATCAACTCAGCTGTTTCTCGGCATGCGACAGCCTGGCCTGCATTGTAATCGCCTGCACTGTATAGCTCATCTTGCACACTTTCCACAGCTTGAGTGCTGCACTGGGTCCAGGTTGTTCCAAATGTACTATCATCAGATTCGTTCAAGGTGGCCCAAGCTGAACAGAACTTTTCTGCTGACTGAAGCAGTTCACCCTGCTGATGCTCCACCTCTGGTTGTGTAACTATAGGGATGATATCTGTAACAAAACATGCAGTTCATCTTCAGAGGGCAGGGCAATACTGCAGTAATCTGCAGTACTCACCAAACTTCTTTAACAGTGTCTCATGGGACCTCCGGCATAGTGCTCGTTCCGCAAGCAGTTCATTCTCTGCTACCTCTAACTTCTTCTGAAGATGCTCTGTTGTTGCTTGAAGTGTTTGAAGTTGATTTGCCAGTCCCTCTTTCTCTTTCGTTAACAACCGAACTTCTTCTTTTAGCTTTCGTAGTTCTTTCTCACTCCCAATCTGTGCGATCTGGTCCGACTGGGGCCTTCGCACCTCTTCCGATGGTCCTTCAGAGCTTTGATGCTTTTCCGATGACATATCCATCAGAATGCAGTTCATCTCTCTCTTGCGAGAAACCTTTTCATTGTGCCTCCGCTGCTTCTTCGAGGGACCAGGCGTCTTCGCCTAAAGAAGCATGTGCGTGAGAGCAGCTCTGACTGATTATCTCCATGTTCCTAGTTAATTCCGAATTAATCCCAGTTCATTCCTCACAAATGCCCCATGCAAAATCTAGGATATATTACTTCACTGCACCTTTGGAAGCATGTGTCCTAGCTAATAAACAAAGAAAAAACAGCACAGAGAAAATGTGGCATTACTTTATGACATGATCCCTGCGCACCTATCCATCTGCAAGCAGTAACCTGAAGTTATTTTTGGCTGCGGGCTTGTGTGAAAAAAAATTACACAGAGTTGTCTGTCAAAAACATACGTTCACGTTAAGGGAGATTTATTTCCAGGGCTTCCACTTTCTGGACTTTCACTGGCAACTGGAATTTCAATGTACAAATTCACAACATATGGTGCACAACCTGGTGCAGAAGCAGCCAGCATGATGAAAAGGATTCTAATTTTCATCAACCACCGTATAAACCAGAATATGCAGGGCACAGCACTCAAGTGTGCCGCATTTCCGTCGTGTCATATGAAAAGATGATGCAGTCCACCTTGCCTGAAATTTTGCACACCGATAGCTATTTTCCTTCAGTTTCTTTTGGCATTCTTTGTGGGGTTTGTCAGCCCACGCAAAGGGGAAATAAATATTGAATTTTGTGTCCCATGCATTTTCTGTGGCCTATTCCTGGTCATTTTGATGCAATCTCGTTCGTTCGAACAATGTTTCTGGCGTTGTTACGAGACTATTTTGAGTCAGACGTGTCTCAAAGCACACAAGGTGCATCAAAAAGCTTCACCTTGAGCTACTGTTTTGCATGTAGCGACAAGTAATCATGTTGAAAGGCAACGTCCCAGCGAGATGGCTTGTTTGTGAACGTTGTCAGCCCGCGCAAAGAGGAAATAAAAATTGTTGAAATTGTTGCCCCATGCATTTTCTATAGCCTGTACCCAGTCATTCTGACGCCATCTTGCTGGGGCGTCGCTTTTCAACATGATTACTTCGTCGCTACGTGCAAGGCAGTAGCCCAGGCTGAAGCTTCTTGATGCACCTTGTGTGCTTTGAGACACGTCTGACTCGAAATAGACTCGTAACAACACCAACAACATTGTTCAAACGAGCGAGATGGCGTCAAAATGTCCAGGAATACGCCACAGAAAATGGCGACAAACATGTCAACGTTATTTATTTCCCCTTTGCGTGGGCTGACGAAGCACACAAAGATCGCCAAAAAACTTCAGGAGAATAACTATTGGTGTGCAAAACCTCAGGCGAATAGAACCTTATCTTTTTTTTTAGAACGCAACGGAAATGTGGCACAATTGAGTGTCGCACCCTGTAAGTCGATGATTTTTTCCCGAAAATTGGGGCAGAGAAAACCAACCCCCGTCTTATATACTGATCAGTTCAGTGCAGACAGGCAATTTGTCTCACCTTTTTCGCGATCGTAGGCAACAAAAGTGATAATTATTGTCAATTTCTGATGAATTTCACAAAAAATATTTTGTGACATGAAAATAGAAGTGGGAAGATGCACTTGCATTGCGCATTAAAACACCTTTTATTTAGACCGTGTTAACTGCTGCTCTCGACTTTCTGAGCACACTACGAAGTATTTTTTTTTCTGTGACATCCCCTCAAAAACAGGAGCCGACTTATACACTGGGTCGAGCTATATTCCGGTTTATACGGTACATAGAGGGTGCACAAAGCAGTCGTACGAGACCCACGATAGTTTGTTCAATAATAGCAGGGTGTTGAATCAAACTTCAAAGACACACCTGAACCCAAACCGGAAGTGAACTGGAAAAGTAAGAAATAAACGTAACTGGTGCTATCGATAGGTGAAGGTATAGAACCAGCTCATATTACAGAGTTTTGCACTATCAATGGTGAACCTGGGTTTGCTAAACTGCATGATGCACCTTGTGGGAACGCAGATATTAGCCCATTTCTTTTCCCTTCTTCTGTTCGTCTCAGGTTATTGACTGCAGAAATCCATGGAAGTTGGGGGTGCATCACACAAGTTAGGAGAGCCAGCGAGACGGTGGGAGAGCGTGAAAATGCCCGCAGATCACGAGTTGTTGGACACGCTCATGTTAAGCACTTTTTTTTTTCCAGAACCTTCTTACTGACCCAGAGGTGTTCGCTCAGTGCTCAAGTTTGTGGGCAACAAATTTCAAAGGAGTGCACAACAGCTTTGTAATTTACACCACCCACCAATCCTCGTTAATTAGCGAAACTAATTATAAAAGTTAACTGTTAAGTTAAGGGTTTCTGCTACCTGATCATTTGAACATATTTTCCGGTTAGCCACGTGACACATGAGTAAATGGGTCAGATGGCAAATTTATAAAAAATTATCATCAGCATCTCGTGACGCACCACGCTTCCGTTACGCTGATACAAATTATTCTAGGACGGCTCTCCCTCTAAGTGAGTGATGAGAGTAGTAAGCAACAAGAACGCAAGAAGAACAGCAAAGTTATCGGGATTATTTGATTGAAATCGCTATGACCTTTTTCCTATGTGCTGTCCTGGGCTTACATGGGAAAGTTGTTTTCTTGGTGGGGGGAACGACACCCGGGCTATGTCACTGGCACAGCGCAGCTTACATCCCGTTCTTACCTCCATATCAGTGTCGGCGTCTCTGGTCAGAGCACGAGGGATCGCAGAGTTTTCCTCGAGCAACTGACTTATCAGATCGTCCTCTGAATCTGAAACATCACGAATTAAAGAGATTGATCTACTTCATTCACAACGCCAATGGCACAATTCGCGAGCAATATCCGGCATTTGTCTAAATTTATGCGAGAGCAGCATTGTACGTAGTTTCGGATTACAGACGTGTGGACATACCTCCTATCTTTTGTATTTGTGCCGGGTAGTACCCCACCAGACTGCCGTCCTCATCACACCATAACACCTGCCGGGCTCTCTTGAAGTCCTTATCCGCTGACGGATCGAAATCTTTTATCAGACTGACAGGCAGGATAGCTTCCATGCCGTCTTCAACGTAACGAACGTGCGCATGCATAGCCTCCTACAAATGCATACATCTTACTACGCTTAAAAGTAGCTTGTACTCAACGACGATATGTACTAATGTACGGTAGCATAGTACTAACACAGTAGAGTTCTTACCTGCTGAAAGTGACAACCGGCAACTGGTGCACACACTCAAAACTTTCCATTGCACAGGACGCGGAGCACCACAGAACAAGTGGTTGGAAAGTGGGTGACGCGGCCTCGCGGCTTCTTCGCAAAATGTAATCCGGGAACTGGAACTGTGAAAGATGCACAAGCACGTCTGCGATAATTAAACACAGCAAGAATAAAACAAAATAATAAAGAAAAAGAAAACGTAAATGCTTTGCGCGAAGACAATAGCTCGCGGTAAACTGAACAGCCCGTCGCAAATGCTATTCTCGTTTACCGGTGCGCGTACTCAAGGCGACTTTTCGCGCAACAGTCCGTGCATCTTGAGTGATTTGTGTCACTAACAGAAGGGCGCCGAATCTGGAAACAGTAAGCACGTTTTGCTTTCTCTGCTTACTCTTGAGGCACGCCTTATAGAAGCCTGGCGCGGATCCAGGGGCCCGGACCCCTTTACGCTTTATGTTGAACCACGCCTTACTGATCAAAGCCGGTTGCGATATCCACTGGTTCGGACCCCCCCCCCCCCAATTCGCGACCTTTAACTTGGGGTTCAACCGCCGCACGCATTTGGCATTTGCCTAGAAGGAGCCCCCCCTCAGAAAAAATCCTGGATCCGCCTCTGGCCAAAGCTGTGTTATAAATCATGCCTTCAGGCTTGCCTGCATCTATATATTCCTTCGCTACGTTGCGGCGAGCCTCTTTACCCTTTCTCCCTCATTTATTATGACATATACATTGTTCTTATCAGGGATGCCACGAGGACGAAAACGAAGAAAGCTATATCTGTACAAGGACGCTCCATTTGAGGTTCCGCGGGCAACATTCTTCAGGAGGAAGCTCACTGAGGCAAGCGGAGAAAGCCACTCTGGAGCGGCAGATTCAAGCTCGAGTGCGCCAGCGCACAGTGACGCAGGAAGCGTGCCAAGCGAGGCGTCAAGCAGTGCGGACAAACATCGGTATACTCCACAGGAACATCAACCCGGAAACCACCAGAGCGTCGTCAGAACAACAGGGCCAAGTGAAGGCACGCACGGATGTGTTGAAGAGGCTCAGGGATATGAACCACCAGTCACTTACCCTAGCACATCAGCTGGTTTTCTTCCATTACGCTCAGAAGAACTGTATGGTACTCGTCAACATGAACATGACGACAGGACAGAGGATGGCACTCCAGTTAAATGTGACAACGCCACAGGATGTGACTTTGTGGCACACACAGCAGCAGACGTATTGCATGCCCTGCCTTCAAGTGACAGTAGTGAAGACAGTACTGATGAGAGCATGGTTGATTCACCACCTGAGCACAGCCCACATGGTAACATTCACTGTGTAGAAGACAGTGATGATAGTGAATCTGGAAGTGGCGCTCTTCTAACAGGAAGTGACAACACTCCGGCATGTCACTTGGCATCAAGTACAGCAGCACAACGGCATACCTTCCTAAGCACGGACGAGGCCTCAGTTGATGCACCACAGGAGTACAGCACTCATGGAACAAACAGCCCTCACCACGACTCTTTCAGTAGTTCGACCCAAGCTCAGGAACCTGACCAACTCAGTGATATATTTCAACAGTATGGTGAAGGCACATTGCCTAATTCGAGAACCAAGAAACTGGTAGCAATTGCTATGATCATGTCCTTCACCATCGCGCACGGGTTAACATCGTCAGCCGTAGATGACCTCCTAAAGCTCATAAATGCACTGTTCGATTCCGCTGACGTCCTGCCACCGAGCAAATATATGCTCCGCAAAATATGGATGGCAAGAGCAAACAGCTTTGTGAAGCACCACTTTTATTGTAAATTCTGTAAAACTTTATTAAGCGAAGAAAGTGATAGGGAAAGCATGATTTGTTCCGTCTGCAAGGTACGGCGCAGTCAAACGGAGTTGCGGAAGCAGGGTCACTTTTTCAGCATTCTAAATATGGAACACCAGGTGAAGAATGTCGTCTTGAGGAACAGCGATGCACTCTACAGTAACCTCAAGAAGCTTCAACAGGATAGAGGAAATGAGGACATGTCTGACATCACGAGTGGGTCAGTTCAACGAGCGTTGCACACAAATGGAGACCTCAACTTCTCAGACCTGACAGTTACTTTTAATACATATGGCCTATTCAGTTCATAATCAATCAACTGCCACCTGCTGTCGTTTCCAGGAATGCATAACAGCCGGACTGTGGTTTGGGAAAACTCACCCCAATATGCTTGTGTTCATGAAGAAGTTTGTGGAGGAATTAAACTCAACAAAGGAAGTGGAATGGCATTGCAACAGTGAAGCTTTATCGTCCAGGGTGTGTGCTCTATGCTGCTGCGTAGATGCACCAGCTCGTGCTGCTGTTCAAAACCAGAACTTATACAGTGGTTACTTCTCCTGTCCACGGTGTTTTGTCAGAGGCGAGCGCATTGAAGGCAAGTTGTACTCAAGTACATTCACTTTGTTTCACTGAGGGCACTTAGAACATGTCCTCTTAATGTTGGACTATACACAGGGCCTGGCTATTTCGGGCTAAACCCAATTGTACCCAGTTATTTTATCATGAATTAGCTTTCCATTCATTCACAAGAAACTTCATTTATCCCAGAATTTCAGTATTGTGTTGGTTAGCAACATGCTCTTTCCACTTATGCTCAGAACCCAAAGAGTTTATAGGTTGTGGGATCAGTGTTGTCGGAAAAGAAATGTTCCCTTTGTTGGAATTTCTCAGGATATCATGGTACGCCTATTATTTATTGAAACTTATTTTTTTTTCGAACAGATTTTCCCTTCCTGAGGCTTTCTTTTATTTTGTGTTACCGAATTGCTGTATAGTTTCTTGACCTCTTACTGGTTTGCTTTACATGTGTATTACCAAAAGATTAACAAGAGAAGAGTGGCAGACGACCATTCGCTGAAGACCTCTGCTTTATGGGCACTAAAAGTGAACTCACAGCATGCATTCTGTATTGCATGCAGCCTGTAGGAAGTAATTTCTACCCCCTCCTTCCCACAAATGAGAAAAAGATGCTTCAGTGGATATTCGCCTCGACTAGCAACTGTTGCCGCAGCTGTAATATTCCGATGCATCAGAACTGAAATTCATCACGAAACAACGTGTTTGTAATTAACTAGATGTAACACAAAAAACATTTAGATAGCCCACATGGCTCTGGACTGGACAGAGATGGTTTATATAGTGCTCTGCACGTTTTTTGAGTGCCGTTGACTGCGTCAGTTAGCTTTTTGTCAGCTAGTGTTCTTACATCTAATCAGTGTTCACTACTTGCCTTACAGGTACAATGAGGTTCCCTGACACCACACCTGTAGGTGAAAGGACGATGCATGGCACAGCTAGGGACATGCAACTTGCATTGAAGTATGACCGTCCAGTCAACGGAATTAAAGGGCTGTCAGCGCTTGTTAACTTGGCGTGCTTTGACGTTGTCTGGGGCCAAAGTGTCGATTACATGCACTGCGTTCTCCTTGGTGTGACCAAGTATCTTACGGATATCGTCCTATGTAAGTCAGATGCTGTGAGACAAAGCAGTATCATGTCTAGCACTACTCTACACTTGCTAAACATGTTCAGATTAACGGAAGCATCATGTGGTTGTTAAAACTCTCATGATGTACAGAGTGTTTCATTTAAGATGAACCCCACTTTTAAAAACTAACTGTGCATCGCATCAGTATAAGACCTCTCACATAATGTCATGAGTAGCCTAGATTTCTTCACTGTGCTCTTTTTCACAATTAATAAATTAATTTTGTATTTTTTTACTTATAATGACTGGAGTGAACGTGTCAGTGGCGAAGTTATAGGTGGTGAAACAGGACAGCGAATGCTCTTGGTCGCAACTCTCTACCATTTATGAGTCTTCCTTCCACGCTCCAAAAAATGTGTAGTGACTTCCACAGGTAACATGCGTCTCAGTCAGTCAGTTAATTGAGAAAAAAAATAAACTGAGAGAGTCCAGGCTAATGGGGGGGGGGGGTGATATTATGCAAGTGGTCCTATTCTAATTCAATGTGCCATTATTTTTTGAACGTGAGGTTCATCTTAAATGAAACACCTTGTGTAAGTTTGGACACTCGCCTTAAAAAACTCAAGTACCAAAACAAGTGTATTTCTCCTTCACCCTTTCTTATGCCTTCCCGTGTTCTCGTGCCCTATTTTCAGTTCTTATCTCTAAGACCCATGTATCATAATGAGTTCCTTTGTGGCCTTGTGGTTTGTGAATTTACCAGTCCGATTTTGTGGCAGTGTCATCACCACCTGCATGTATGTACATCACCTTTCTTTCTTACAGCATCAGTGAGCAGCTCCCTTGAAGCAATTAATGAGAGGCTGCTTTGCATCAAGCCTCCTGACTGCTTTACAAGACTGCCAAGGCCTCTTGAAGAGCGCACATTTTGGAAAGCCAATGAATGGAGGCACTGGTTATTGTTTTATTCCCTTCCTTGTACCTTCGGCATCATCCCCCCCCCCGCTCACTGGTCACAGCTGAAGAGGCTTGCGGAAGCTGTGCACATCCTCCTGCAGACTGAAATCTCAAACGCAGAACTGCGAAGGGCTGGTAAGCATTTGTGGTTCTACATATTGCCGTATTCAAACTTTGGTCAGATGTATTTCCCAAACGTCATTGATGACTGCCATCCATTCACATATTCCGCACTCAAAAGTCAGCATGCACTGCTGCATCCAAGCTGCCCATGTTTCACAACAAACAGTGTTGAATGGTCTGGCAGTGCAACGGCAACAGTGGGCATATAAATCATGCAGAGGCTCCAGTTAGGTCATTCGATGTCAAACGTACCAGACATTGCGCTCGACCATCTCAGATTTGTTTCGTAAAAATTGCTGCTGATTATTACCTGGGAACAAATGCCTTGCTAGCTTCTTTTTCATGAGAATTTTTTTTTCGTCCTGTTGCTGCCTCCCGAAAGTTCCGACCAGCCGAGTTACCTGCCTCTTTTTAAAAAAATCAAGAAAAATAACTTTTTGTCAATTCCAACCGCACTTCTGCGTGATCACACTGGATGGGGCTTTCGTACCACGGATTGTCTGAACTTGGTCGGCTGATTTCTTCATCGGTTTATACCCACTGAAAACTGTTCAAATTAGAAAATTTCAAAAATTTTTATTTGACATTTACAATCTGTTCACAGTCGTTTGTATTGCTCAACCCTCAGATGATACTTTAATGATAGCATCCTTAGCAGCATCGCATATGGACTGTGAAGGTATCGTAAGTATCAAATAAAGAATCTTGGAAGTTTCCTTATTTGAACAGTTTTCAGTGGGTATAAACCGACAAAGAAATCAGCTGACCGAGTTCAGACGATATGTCGTAGGAAAGCCCCATTCAGTGTGATCACGCAGAAGTCCGCTTGAAATTGGCAGAACAGTTATTTTTCTGGAATTTTTTTAAATGGGGCAGGTAACTCAGCTGGTCGGAACTTTCAGGAGGCAGCAACAGGACGAAAAAAATTGTTTTGTGAAAAATAAGCAGGCAGGGTAATAATCAACCGCTATTCTTACGAAAAATATTAGAGATGGTCGAGCGCAATGTATGGGACATTTGACATGAAATGACTCAGTTGTACTTGATAAATTTGGCACTATTCGACCAATCTTTCAATAAAGCCACAAGACTTATGTTCAAGCAATTCTCATTAACTCAGTTGTACACCTTTCGTTGATGAGACCATGTTAGGCTGGCCGATGTTGGTAAGGCCGAATGGTCTGTGGCGGATAAGTACTTAGAAGAAAAACTGATTATTTAAAGTAAAATAAAAAGTAAAAATAGAAAGTACATAATCATAATTTGTATAAACTGAGAGGGCAAAATTATTTTCAAACTCTTATGCTCAAATCGGAAAATAAAACTCAGAAGCCTCAAGCTCACAGGCACATGTGTTGGTGCCCTGTAGCTGATGTGTACCTTGCGAAATGCTTGGATGCATAGCCAGTGCCTGCCGTATCACCTTAGTAATGTGTATGCAACTGCTGTACTTTTCCGGTGAAATTTTTCAGCTGGTGCCTATCTCTTGCAAGATTTGTCATGTATGTCATTGGTACAGAAGAGTTTCACTTCAAGTTTCTTTCTTGTGTCATGCAGATAGCCTCCTTCATGATTTTGTTGCAAGGCACGCTGCTACAAATGGCAATGAGAAGATGACCTTTAATATCCACCAACTCCTGCACCTCACGAAATGTGCTGAAATGCTAGGTCCTTTGTGGGCACATTCAGCATTTGTTTTCGAGGGGCCGGCGTCGGGAACTTGGCGCCCCCATCGCCCGGCAGCAGCCGCAGTAGCCCCCTCCTGCACCAACGGTTGGGTCGCCGCAGGAGGGAGACCCCCACGTATAGCTGTGCGTGGCTTCCCCGTGTCTGGGGAAAAGGGGATCCTGGCGGTTGAGTGGACCCGGAGGTTGTTTCGGACCCTTCGGGGCCCCTCCGGGAAAGCAATACACCGCTTTGGCCCCTGCTTCCCATAGTCGGGTGGTCCTGGAAGGCCCGGCCAGGATTATTCAGCTAGTCGCCATCTCCCTTTTCATTACTTTCTCTTCCTTGGTCTCCTTCCCTCTCACTCCTTTTCCTCTTTTCACCTTCTTTGGCGGCAAGGGTCAACCTTGGGCAGTCTTTCACTCTCCAGAAGCTGCACTAGGGTATAGTGCAGGGGAAGTGTTAACGTGCAGACCGTACGTTCCCCTGGTTGGGCTCGGTGGTGGGCGGCACCCCACTGCACTGAATTACATGCATATCTTTATGGATTCAGCTAGCAAAAAAAATCATGATCGACCCTTGAAAAGGGGTCGCACCGATAGAGTTAGACTAGATGTCGTAGGTTTAAACCCGGAACCCTGGTTCCCCAAAGTACTTGTGATAAAATCTGACAATGAATCCAAACCCCTTGCTAAAGTATCACCATTTCTAGTAGCAAAGGAACTAGAGAAACTTCTAGGCAAGTCTTACAATGCTAAAAAGCTAAACACTGGGGATCTTCAGGTTGAAGTCCACACACAACAACAGAGTACCGCACTCCAAGCAGTGAAACAGGTTGGTGACATCAAAGTTACGGTCACAACACACCGCACCTTAAACATAGTGAAAGGCGTGATCTCCGAGGATGAACTCCTTTCTTGTTCGGAAGCAGAGATCGAGGAAGGATTGAAGGATCAAGGGGTCGTATGTGCAAAGCGCATTGTGATGAGAAGGGATGGTAAGGAAGTCCAAACAAAGCATGTAATACTCTCCTGTCAGTTACACACACTCCCGTCAGAGATCAAGGCTGGCTACATTAACTGTCACGTACGACCATTCATTCCAAACCCCAGGCGATGCTTTAAATGCCAACGTTTCGGCCATAGCTCCCAGATGTGTCGTGGACAACAAGTTTGCCCAAAGTGTGCCGGTAACGACCACCCACCGGAGTCATGTAGCAAAGAATTTCACTGCGTAAATTGTCAAGGAGGCCATCCAACATATTCGAGGTCATGCCCACGCTGGAAAGACGAAAAAGACATACTCAGAATCAGGACCGAACAAAAACTGACATATAAGGCAGCGAAAGCACAGCTGGACTTTCAAAAGAAAGGAATGTTTTCTGAGGTGGTGCGTAGGGGCGTGGCACCACTCAGAGTATCCGTGGAGACCCAGACTCCTGGGCCTCCACTCCACACTCCCCAACCAGAACAGAGAGAGACACAAGTGTCCTCTCTGATTGCTTCGGTTGGCCTAAAAGCCAGCCCTCATGATGCAGCCACAACCTCTTCAGAGGCTGGTGGCTCCCTTTCAGTTTGGGATGGGGTTACCAAGGATTCCTCCCAGACAAGCACACTAAACATGGAGGTCGATGATGACGACCGCGCATCGCAGAAGTCGTCATCGAGTCTTCCAAGCACCTTCTCCCAAGCGAAAGAGAAACGCGAGAGGACAACCGGTAGAGGCAGGGGCGCAAAAGCAAACGAACAGCAGAAACAACAACTGCGGAGAGTTCAAGCCCCCTAAATGCAATTCTTGGTTCCCAAGCTGCACAGTAGAGGTTTTAATGACTTTATCTTTCTTTGTACTGCGCTCGCCATCTTTATTTCATTTATTATGATGGGAAATTTCATTCAATGGAACTGCCGTGGAATGCTGTCAAATCTGGATGACGTCAATGATCTTTTCGACCGATACAATGCGGCATGTTTCTGTCTGCAGGAGACTTATCTAAACACGAACACTTTGAATCCACTTCGCAGACATAACGTCTTCAGAAAAGATCGAACAGACGCAGCACGTGCATCTGGCGGCGTAGCGATTGTCACACGAGGATCCTTTCCAACTAAGCAAGTACAATTAGTGACACAGTTGGAGGCTGTGGCTGTGCAGATCTGTCTCGATAAAGTTGTGACAGTCTGCTCAGTTTACTTGCCACCAGCAGCAACTGTCACACAAACAGACATAGAAAGTTTATATAGTCAGTTGCCACAGCCTTTTCTACTTTTAGGTGATTTTAATGCCCATAATCCTCTTTGGGGTAGCATAAGGGTTGACTGCAGGGGACAGATGCTGGAAGCAGTCCTCTCATCATCTATGATCTGCCTCTTAAACACAGGATCACCAACTTATTTGCATACTCCAACTCAGACTTTCTCTGTTTTAGACCTGTCCTTCTGCAGCCCATCACTTTTCCAGGATGTAGAATGGGCAGTTGAGGAAAACCCCTTTGGAAGCGACCACTTCCCAGTGATCTTGAAATATCTTCCAGTAGCTAATACACTCACAACACGTCCTCCGAGATGGAGACTCCAGGACGCTGACTGGAGTTGTTTTAGTGAGAAGTGCGACCTCAGTCTGATCCCATTGAATCATGTAGCAATTGATAATGCTAACGACCTCATCACAAATGTTATCATACAAGCAGCAACTGAAAGTATTCCACAATCTTCTGGCCGCCTGCCCAAGCGCCCAAAGCCTTGGTGGACGGCCGAATGTGAGGAGACGCGCAAACTTCAAAACCGTGCTTGGGGGGTATTCCGAAGATATCCAACCGCAAATAACCTCTTGCTTTTTAAAAAAGCGAGGGCCAAAGCAAGATGGACACGCAAACAAGCAAAACGGTCATCTTGGCGCGGTTTCGTGTCATCTTTAGCCGGTCATACCCCATCCAAAATTGTTTGGGATAGGATCCGAAAGATCAAGGGACAGCATATCGGTTACAGCATCCCTCTTTTACGTATTAATGGCCAATCAAACAACAGCCTAGAAGAACAGGCCAATGCTCTCGGAGAACACTTTGAAAATGTCTCAAGCTCATCACATTATTCCAGGGAATTCAGAACAATAAAATCCAACGCAGAAAAACGAGTAATTCCAATGAATGGTGGTGAAGAGCTTTTGTATAACCAGCCCTTTACAATGGTGGAGCTTCTAAGATCTTTATCATTTCGAAACGTCACATCCCCAGGACCAGACAGGGTCACCTACTCAATGCTACAACACTTATCAGAACAGTCTAAAATTTCTCTACTCGAGTTCTTTAACAAAGTTTGGTCCAAGAGCACAATGCCATCTGCTTGGAAGACTGCTACCATCATCCCAATCCTGAAACCTGGAAAGGATTCCTCAACGCCAAGTAGTTACAGGCCGATCGCCCTCACGAGCTGCATTGGAAAGACATTTGAACGAATTGTTAACAACCGTCTTGTGCACTATCTGGAGGAGAATAACTGCTTGTCGCAATTTCAGTGTGGGTTTCGAATGGGATGCTCAACAACCGATCATCTCATTCGTTTGGAAACAACCATTCGGGAAGCTTTTGTCAGAAGGCGCCACTGCGCATCAGTTTTCTTTGATCTTGAAAAAGCTTATGATACCACGTGGCGGTATGGTATCCTGCAAGATCTCTATTCCCTTGGAATACGTGGGCGCCTTCTGAGATGTATCGCTAACTTTCTGCAGGATAGATCGTTTAGAGTCCGTCTTGGCGAACTTCTCTCTCGTCCATTTATGCAAGAAAATGGAGTCCCACAGGGCTCCGTTCTGAGTGTCACCCTGTTCCTTGTAAAAATCAATTCTGTCGCACAAGTTATCCCACCTTCCATAACATACTCTTTATACGTAGACGACATTCAAATGTGTTGCTCCTCGACGAATTTAACAGTGTGTGAGAGGCAGCTGCAGGTCGCTATAAACAAGCTGAGTAGATGGGCAACTCAAAATGGGTTCAGCTTCTCAACCGAGAAAACTATCTCCGTTCTTTTTTCAAGGGTTCGAGGATTATTTCCCTCACTCTCACTTAAGTTAAATGGGTGTGACCTCCAGGTAAAAGACCAGCACAAGTTCCTGGGAGTCATCTTTGACACGAAGCTTACATTTCTTGCCCACATCAAACACTTAAAAGTCAAATGCACAAAATCTATGAACCTCTTAAAAATTTTGTCCCATAGATCATGGGGTGCGGACCGTCAGACCCTTTACAGAGTTTATACCTCAACAATACGGTCCAAACTTGATTACGGGTGTGTGGTTTATGGTTCAGCCCGGCAATCCGTGCTTAAGGTCCTAGATCCAGTGAATCATTTAGGCTTGCGTCTGACACTTGGAGCTTTCCGCACATCACCAGTGGAAAGCCTTTATGTTGAGAGCAACGAATGGTCGCTAGAAAGGAGGCGGTTTTACCTGTCCGTTCAATACTTTTTTAGGGTAAAAGGATATGCCTATAACCCAGCCATTCCCTGTGTCGAAGACACATGCTATAAACAGCTGTTCCTTAATAAGCACACCGTTGTCCCTCCATTCAGCATGAGGGTCCTTCAAGGATGTGAGGGTTATAACTTCCCCCATTGTGATTCCGCGGTAGTACGGGCTACCTCGCGTATTCCACCATGGCAGTCTCCTCCGTGTTTCAATTATACCTTGACGAAGTGGAAGAAGCAGGACACCCCACCCGTCGTACTCCAGCAGGAGTTCGAGTCCCTAAAGGAAAGTCTTGGCAAACACCGTGCTTTTTATACAGATGGCTCAAAAACAGACACCGCCGTATCATGCGCAATGATAACCGACGGATGTACACTTTCAAATCGGCTACCTCACGTACTCTCCATTTTTAGTGCTGAGGTATATGGTATCATAACTGCATTGAACTACATCGTACAATATCATATCAAGTCATCAGTCATCTACACGGATTCTCTAAGTTGTCTGAAAGCAATAGGCAACATGGGGATGTCAAAAAATCTGCTTGTGCGCAGGGCACAGTGCCTTGCCAGTAGAGTAACGAAAAAGGGCCTTTCTTTAACCTTCTGCTGGGTACCCAGTCATGTTGGTATACCCGGGAACGAACTCGCTGACACTGCTGCCACAGCTGCCCTTTCGTTAGAAATCAGCCATTTTGATGTACCCTCCCAAGACCTCCGCCCAGCACTTCTCAGAAGCATAAACAGCAAGTGGCAGCAGCATTGGGATACACAACATGACAACAAACTCCATCTAGTTAAACCAGCCGTAGGGAAACCAACCCCTGTTTTGAGGAATCGCCTCCATGAAGTTGTTTCCACCAGGCTCCGGATTGGCCACACCCATTTGACGCACGGTCACCTCCTCCGTAGGGAGGATCCCCCGTTCTGCACACGGTGTGGCGTATACAGTTCCGTCCTTCACTTTCTCATCACATGTCCATTGTATGAAACCCACCGACATCGTCATTTCCACGACTTTTACATATACAATTTACCTCTCCATCCTTCCCTTTTACTAGGGGATGAAGCTTTCGTGCCATTTGAACAGGTTCTTAAATTCTTCCAAAATATTGGTCTTTTAAATGCTCTCTAGTTTTACAGCTTTCTCTTATACCATTTGATTGGTAATCCGTTAGTTTTAACCAAATCCTTATACCTTTTAGTTAATCAGTAGAACATTATCTCTTAAACTGTTAATGCTTTTTATCATGGTCTTGGCGCATTATGGTCGTAGTTACCGCTGCGCCATTAAAACACGAATCATCATCATCATCATCATCATCATGTTTTCGAGGGAGGTAATGGAAGGCTCGTGAAATATGTAACAGCTGCAAAAGGTGCACCACTGCAAGTGCTTGAAAGAGTCGCAATGATTCAGGGAATGGACCTGGTGATTTCCAGTGATCAGCTGTCTCCGGATGTGAACTGCATGTGCCAGAACAAGTTGGGCTACAGAAAACTTCTAAATGCGACATATGTGCAAGAAGCATGCTTGCTTGGGCGCCCAAAGCGTATCGCTAATTTCTCTGACGTAGAGAGGTGTGCACTTCAGAGCGTGTGCCCAAGTGCACCAGAAACAGGGCTAGAATACAAACGCTGTGTTGTGACTGGTATGGTGTTCCACAGTCATGGCTACTCGAAACCATTAAAGAGCAACAGCAGTATCATACTTACGAAGCAGATGGAATTCCTTCAGATTAGACGAATATTGACAGTTTCCACAGATGGTCAGACAACGTGCATCCTTCTTTGTAAGGGACTAGTGCTGCATGATACCGCTGAAGCAGCAGAGCTGCCAGGTTACATGAAGCAATGCTCACTGCCACCGCAAGCGACTCTACGGGCGATCCCAATCAGTGATCTCTCTTGCGCGTGCCTTTTGGTGAGCTTTCCACGTGAGGACAAGTCGTACATATGTAGACTTCCCAATGTCATTGAAAAAGACTAACAGAGGAGATGAAGCAGCTTTCAAGCTCTGTACGCACTCGAAGTTTGCGCTATACACTGAAGTCTCAGTAGGGCGAATGCTCAGCATCTGCAGTTGGTTTTGTTACCTGCCAAAAATGAGGTGAAAGTTGTTCTGTGTAGCCACTGTGCCATACTTCCCCTGCACAGCCCCTGTTCTCAGTTGATTGCAGTGCTTAATTAGTAGAGCCTGAAGTTTTAGGGTTTTACCCGATTCTTCCCCGAATTTGCACCCCGAATTGAAAGTTCACTCTTTAGGGTGAAACCCGATTTTTACCCGGCAAATTCCCCTCACTGGGTAGTCTGTAGGAATGCACTAACTTACTTGTTTGGCAGCAAATGCAGTTACATCACAGTTTGTACCAAACCACTACAGTTGGCTTGAGTAACTGCGCCCGATTTCTCCCCGAATTTAGCATACTGGAAGTTTTTTCACCTGAATCCACATGAATTTAGTGCACATGTTTATTTACCTGATTTTTACCCCCCGAATTTAGAAAAAAATATTTCCCGAAAACTTCAGGCTCTATCAGCTGTTAAAAAATGTTTTGGATGACCGTTTCCAGGCACTGCGCTCCATCATCACTACATCTCATGCGCTCATAAAAAGTTTCTTAAGTGAGTTCCGCTACGTTTTCAATGAAGATATTTTACAAATATGTTTGCTGTGCACAGTGGCATAGTCATGGTGGTTCAGCCTCCACCCCCCACCGAAACCGTACCTATAGTAGTGCATTTGGGAAACGGAAAAGAGAAATAAATCCTTCTCTCCCATGTAAACCTCCAATAGAGCCCCACCCAATTTTTTTTTCTGGCTATGTCTCAGCCTGTGCCTTGAACATCGCTGCTACATCAACATCTAGGTGCATTTTTAGTTGTGATTCCGACTCTCAGCAGAGCGCTTAACAATTTAGGTGTGAATTTCTGCTTGGTTTGACACTGAGACTTCAGTGTAGCAGCAGGCTCCACTCGGAATCTTTCCTATTGCTGTGCTGCATGTGTGTTTGTTTCAGCATTCATATACCTGTGTAACTGCTTTTGTTTCTCATTTACATATTATTATAGCGTGATAAATTCCAACTGCACAAGGTGGTCTCATTTGCAGCATTTGCTACACCTTGTTCTTCATATATTTCTGAAGTGTTCTGATGTTCATGTGCAGTTGTGATTATGCATATCCCCTTTAATTTGCAGAGTGCTAATAACAAGTTGATTTCTATGTCTGTGTATAAATATTTGGGATCATCACTGTGTGTAGAGAGGGATGCGTATTGTGTCAGTAATTTCTGCATGTTATGTCCAAGCTCAGAATATTCCATGGTGTACCTTCTTCCTGTTCTTGTGCTACTTTGCTGTATACTGCCACATATCATATGCTGTGATAAAGATGAGTGCCAACAACAGAAAAGCTTCTCCAGTGTTTTCATGGTGCCCCCATCTAGGCCAACTTTGGTACCATGCAGGCAGACCGGAACGAACCCATCACCTAAGTTAGTGTAACATGTGAACACATTGTGATATTAGCCCTAATTGTCTTTTTACTTCACTAAAAGTGCACATGCTATGTAATATATGAGTCCCGATTTCTATTCTGTCTGCATGAGACTGATTGTTTTTATTGGGAAGTCACTTGTGGATCTGTAACACTATTCACTAGTCCTTCGTTCCTGTCATCTGAAAGAAATTCACGTAGAAATATATTACCTGTAAGAATTGCATTCTCAGAAGAAAATGTGAAAAAAAAGACATATTCTAACAGACCCTGAAGGAAATCTAGGTCTCTGACAGATCTTCCAAGGTACCTCAAGATCATCCTATAAGAACGCTTTTTTCTTACAAGTTGTCACCAGAAAAAATAACAAGAAATCGATGCATCTGTGAGCTGTACCATTTCTTTCACAATTGCCTGTAAGAGTACGTATAAGAACTGCATCCATTGGAAGAAAATGTGAAGGAAAAGATTTTCTTATATCTTATCCTCAAAGAAAAGAGGGTTTCTGTGGGATTTTCTGAAGTATTTTTCAATAGGGTAGAAATGTTTTGGAAGTGTTCGCCCAGTACATTTGCTTGTTCTTCAAGGGTCTCGCATGGTGCTCCATTAACCTGCAATAGTGGAATACATAGGCTGGAATATTCACCCCTAATATTTCGGAGCCTTTCCCAGATTTTCTTCGAGGGGGTATTATAGTTGAGTGATGAAACAAAGTTTCTCCAAGATTCCTGTTTAGCTTTTCTCCGTGTCCACCTAGCCTTGGCACGGGCTCTCTTAAAAGCAAGGAGGTTTTGTGAAGTTGGGTATCTGCGGAAGATTCCCCAAAAGCGGTTTTGTTCCTTCCTTTTCCTTTCACAATCGTCTGTCCACCAAGGCTTGGGGCGCTTAGGAACACGTGTAGACGTTTGCGGAATAGCCTGGCTGGCAGCCTCTATAATTGTGGTAGTAAGTGTTTCGTTGGCTTCTTCAATACGTAACCCACGAAAGGAAGACTCAGACAGTACTGCTTTCTTTTCAAAGGAGTTCCAGTCCGCCAAACGCAGTTTCCAGCGGGGTGAGCGCTCAGTTAATGTATCTGTCTGACCACTTAGTTGCAAGATAATGGGGAAGTGGTCACTTCCCCTTGGGTTCTGCTGGACTGCCCAGTCAAAACAATCAAAGAGGGAGGGACTGCATAGTGAAATGTCCAGACAAGAGAAGCTTTGTGTTGCAGAGTTGATGTATGTAGGCTGTCCTGAATTGAGCAGGCAAACAGGCCTTGACATCAAAACCCTCTCTAGCATTTTCCCTCGACCATTCAGTCTTGTGCTACCCCACAAATGATTGTGAGCGTTTAGGTCACCAAGTATCATGAATAGCGGAGGAAGCTGGTCACAAAGATAATCAAAGTCCTTTTGTTCGATTGAAATTGAAGGTGGAAGGTACAGTGAGCATAATGTAATGACTCTGTCGAGGCATATTTGTACAGCCACGGCTTCCAGGTCTGTGACAAGAGGAAAGCGGGTTGCAGGTATGGACTGTGGGACAATGACAGCGACACCTCCAGATGCGCGGGTGCTGTCTGTGCGGTCTTTTCTAAACAAATTGTGTCGGCGGAAGGGATTTGTACTGTTCTCATGTAGATATGTCTCCTGTAAGCAACAGCCAACTGCCTTTTGTTCCTCTAAGAGGTCATTAATGTCATCAAGGTTGGAAAAGAGACCTCGACAATTCCATTGTACAATATTACCTAGACCCATGAGAAGGAAGACAGAGAGGAGAACGAGCAATATCTTCATCGTGCCTTGGATGTGTATCCCTATGGACTGTGTGTACATGAATGTCTTATTCAAGGAGGGGTTATTCTTCGTGGAGGTAATTTCTGCATGTCTTTTGTTCTGCTGCCCCTACCTCGACCAGATGTTTTCTCTCTCTTTTCTTTGCCCTGAGAGAGAACACCTGGCAGACTGGATGACGATTTCTGGGATAAGCAGTCATCGTCATCCAATTCCATGCTTTGTGACATGGTCTGGGATGGTCCCGGCATGGTCCGTCCCAGACTGAGACTGTGCCATCAACATCACTGGAAGCTGTGGCTATCTCCTTGGTGTGTGCCTGGCAAGCCAGGGTGCTCCCAGGAGACATAGGAGCAGGCGGAGACACTCTCGTGTCTCCACCTTTCTGTTGGGGAGTTTGAGGTAGACACCCAGAAGTCTGGGTCTCTACAGATTTCCTCGGTGGTGCTACTCCCCTGCGCGCCACCTCGGAGAAAGTGCCTTTTCTAGCAAACTCTGTTTGTGCTTTTGCTGCTTGACATGATATGTTTTGTTCTGCTTTGATTCGAAGTATTTCTTTTTCTTCTTTCCACCGGGGGCAAGATCTTGAGTATACTGGGTGGTCGCCCTTGCAGTTTGCACAACGTACTGTGTTCTCACATGATTCTGGTGTGTGACCGTTGCCTGAACATTTTGGACACGTTTCCTGTCCGCTGCAGACCTGTGATCCGTGCCCGAAACGTTGACGTCGCGGGTTAGGAACGTAAGGTCGCACGTGGAAGTTCAGGTAACCTACTTTGATGGTTTCAGGGAGTCTGTGTAGCTGGAATGACAGTACGATGTGCTTGGTTTGCATTTCTTTGCCATCGCGACGCATGATTATCCGCCTCGCTGCCACCACGCCATGCTCCCGCAAACCTTCTTCGATCTCGCTGTCAGAACAGTCAAGAAGCTCACTCTCAGAGATCACACCCTTGACAATGTTCAGGATACGGTGTTTTCTGATTGACACTGGAATGTCACCGAGTTTCTTTATACACACGAGAGCTGAACTTTGAGATCTGCTTTCTACCTCAATTTGAATGTCTCCAGATGAGAGCTTCTTTGCTTTGTACGATTTCCCTATGATCTTTTCGATTACTTTAGCAATGAGGAATGGTGACACTTTCGATAATGGCTTTGTCTCGTCCTCAGCATGGGCCACAAGGAATTTCGGGAACCATGGCTCTGGAGACAGGTCTAAGCTGAGCGAGTTCATTGGTGCTTCGGTGCAGCGCCTCTTTTGACGCTGATCATGTTTTTTGGAGCGTACAGAATCCATACAAGGAAAAGAGTGGTTCGGTGCGCAGGTGTGTCGCCCACCATCGAGCCCAACCAAGGGAGCGTGCCTGGCACGCTAACACTTTCCTCTGTATTATACCCTAGTGCAGTTTCAGAAGGGTGAAAGAACTGCCCAGGGTTGACCCTTGTCGCCAAAGAAGGTGACTAAGGAAAGAGAGGGAGGAGGAGGGATGAAAAGAGAAAATAAGGAAAAGTGAGATGGCGGCTAGCTGAATAGTCCTGGCTGGGCCTTCCAGGACCACCCGTCTATGGGAAGCAGGGGCCAAAGCGGTGTGTTGCTTTCCCGGAGGGGCCCCGAAGGGTCCAAAACAACCTCCGGGTCTACTCAACTGCCAGGATCCCCCTTTCCCCAGACACTGGAAAGCCACGCACAGCTATACGTGGGGGTCTCCCTCCTGCGGCGACCCAACCGTGAGTGCAGGAGGGGGCTACTGCGGCTGCTGCCGGGCGATGGGGGCGCCAAGTTCCCGACGCCGGGTGTATGTAATTAACTGTCAACAGCAGAGACCCTGGAAGACTATGGGACACGAACACAAGAGGAAATAAAATCTATACCACTAGAAAGAACCTATTCCTAATCAAAACAACATAGTAATCTATCATTCAGAAAATTAGAAGAAAAAATCAAACTCATCAGAAAATAGACATGTTAAAAATGAACTTCACCACTTAGCACACACTGTAAACTGAAAAACTCCCTTTTGGATGTATTTGGGGTGTAAATAGGGTATAAACTTGTATATGTTCCTTTTTTACTCCCTTATTACACCTTCTAAGAAAAGGAACACCCTTTGAAGGGTGTTAAATGGGTGTTAGAGCTTTCACCTTCTGCACAGCCCGTTTACACCCTTTTGGTGTGAAAAAGATGTACGAGGTGACAATGATACACATCCGCACTATTGTTTGGGATAATTTTTTGTGCATAACTTTGAAGCCTTTCTCAAGCCATCACAAACACTTCACTCTTTGTCAATCAAAGTAAGGGAATTAATACACTGAATAAAAACGTATTATAGTAAATGTTATTAGCAGGCTAACGATTGATATCACTGCAAATGTCCAAAATGCACAAGCGAAAATTCGGCAAAATACTTGGCAAAACATGCACAAAGATATAGCTGCAATGCAGAAATGGACTCCGGTACGGCACCTTGCGTGACCACCAGCGCATCAGTAATATGAATAAATGAATAAGAAACATCCAGTAACAATCACACAATTGTTGTAAATCAGTGACCCAGCATTGAAACATCCACTACTTTTCTTTTCTCTTCAACCAACAAGCCCCTTCTGTTATGCTCAGGGGTGGGATTTCTAGTTTGTCGAGTATGTGGTGCATCCCATATTGAGTCCAGCATCCCTGCTGGGTAGCGTGCAGATCACAGGTAATATGCTTAAGGCCCCTGCCTGTCAGCAAACTTCGAAAATTCGCGAAATTCAATGTTTGACACAGAATTTAGCAGAATCGCTCAATTTTAGGGAATTCCCGCAAGAAAGGGACCGACTTTCATCGACTTTGAGTCATTTCCAGCCATACACAACACAACACAAAACTTTCTGTCGTTCAGAGACGGGCAGAGACGCTTTTGTAACTCTGTTTTGTCAAATTTTGGGGCCCTCTTTCGGAAGGATATACTCTCTATATAGCTCTGGTCCCGTCTTAGCGCGACTTTCTGCTTTCTTGATATAGCACGGGGAGAGCCGTTACAGACAGCGTCCTTGGAGTGCGCAGCGCGTCTGGCGTCCCCTGCTCATTCCAATTTCGTGTTAGACGCGTTCGGACGTATGTTTGGAGGGCTCTCGCTTGGTAATCGTCTTTCGTCGTAGTTTTGGTGCCCTGGTGCGGCGACTGTTTATTGTGCCCTCCTAGTGATATGATGATAGTGAGTGTTTCTGTGTGTACCTTGGAAGATATCCCCGGAAGCCGTTGGACTTCGTGAATTCAAGGTTAGTTGTGTGCCTGTAGTGCTACGTTTCGTTCACCTTTTGCTTGGTAATGTTCCTAGCATGTGGGTTCCTATAACTTTATCTGCGCAGTGTGGTTATTACTATATTGATTCATATTATCTGATCCTCTATCTGTTATCTCAGTGTGCTCGTTACCCTGCTGGTTAACTTGTATCGTCACTTAGCGTCAGGGAGAAGATACCACATGTGATGCTCCAGTCACACTGTTACTAATGTGGAAACTATTAATTGCAGACGAGTTTGCCGGATTAATTTCGGTGAACAACACAGATGTGCCAACACGCACGAGACGTGGGGAAATCAACGGATACGTCGTGGAGATGTTGAAAGAGATCAAGTAAGTTAAGCTGAAGTGCGTTGTGATGTGATAAAAAAGATGTGATAAAAAACTGCTTCGAAAAGGAGAAGCCGCAAAACGATTTCATTATCCCTGCATTTCAATACGTCCTAGACATGGTCGTATTCGGAGAAATGGTACAAACTACAGAACTGAAGGTGCAAGAATTTATGTGGCGAATCTACAATACTTATAAAAATATCTGCACATCAACGACGGAAGGGCCACTGGGATTGATGGCGGAGTTTTTGAGGTTTGCCAACGAAGAATTGAAATACACTAGACCAGATGTAATTGTAATCATTGCAATGGGCATTGCGTTCATCAAGAAAGCAGTCGGATCAAATTATCATATACAAGCGGTCTATATTGCACGATTCATTAGGGATTTGTTGAAATTACACATGTCTGAGATGGAAAGTACATAAAATCTTATCACGTGATATGTTCCACTACCACGGCAACGCCATTATTTTCTTCCACCAGTCTCTGCACCGATGTCGAATCAACAGAAGTTCAATATTGTCGTGCAAGGTCTGATGTATTATCACCTGTTGAAACCCAACAAACATATCAATTGCGGTGGACCACCGGACAATTTTCATCTAATACTCTCTTGTACGCCATTCAAGAATCTTCATACAAAGACAGGAAACATCAATAAGAGATTGTGCAAGTTCATCGCGACAAAGTGCAAGTTGTTGAAGCAAAAACACGAAGTTAGAATAGTAACATGGCGACAACATGGCGCGAGCGTTAATCAACGCTGGATTCAAGCACCCAATAATCAGAATAAACTATTTAATGTCTTCAGAATTCACCAATGAAGACAACAAACGAGAACTTCAGAGTTTGAAATAGAACTGTAATTTATCGAAATAAACAAGTGTATAACTGAAACAATAAATGTAATCTTTGTCATCATTATAATGAATTCTTCGCATCACAATGAAAAACACATTACATTTAGCATGGCTAGACTGAGAACAGTGATCGCTAAGGAAACGAATATTCCACAGTTTGTGTACGAATTCTCATATGGAATAAGACCTGACCACCAAATAGGTTTTACTCGACTACACTGTGTACAAGTTCAACACCCGATGGATAGAATTGCCGGAGAAGGATCGGTCATTGAAATTTAGAGGCATGATACATCAGTCTATGATTACAAAAAATGATCACCAATCTCATGTGAAAACTTATCATATTTCATGAATTAAATTCCAGAGTGCATGTATATTTCTCAATCAGTTGCACTAGCCCAGACGTAGTAAAAGAAGAAGAAAAGGCGTCTTTGACAAGCAACCCGATTGAAGTGCGGAACAAATAAATAAATATTTTTGTCAACACAGTTGTCCGTTTGTATGACTGGATAGGAAAAATGAGCCGTCCAAGATAGGGCAAAACGGGAAATAAGGCAAGATAACTCATTGCGGCTGGATAAGTCAAAGCGTTCGAGACACAGTGGCATCGACTTTTACAATCGCACTCGAGTTCAGTGCCTGGGAGATAATACGAAGCCTTCGCGAAAAGCGAATCTATTATCAGATGCCACAATGCAAACGAAAGATTTTACGAGCATGACGTGCAGCTCAAATCTACATTTCTGATCACATAGTCTTCGTAACACACGGCACACAAGCGTATATGAAATAATTTCCAAGTGGCAATCAGATTTTGGGAGAAGCGGATCACACAACTGCCATCAGAAGTGCTTAACCAATATACAATGAAGATGAGCGTTATGCATAAACACAATGGAAGATATGTTATATATTAATTATAATAACCAGATCAGCGCAGGTCACACATAAACGTAGATCCAATTCACAAAATACACACGAGATTTCCCGTAACCATACAGAAAAACTATCACATTATTTTAGTGTCATAGCATCCGGGCTCTACAAATGGAAAGGCCATACTTTAATTTTATAAGTCTTTAGCTCATAACATTGTAAAACGCAAACTCCACACTAAAGATCATTTTCTTCTTTAAATTTTCAAAGTCAAAACTGCACGCTATTTCTTGCATTTTTCTAAAGATATAGATTAAAATGTTGTGCATATACTCACACATACTATACAAGATATTTGATTGTGGATTAATTGCTAAAATTTATCGATTCACACTCAGGAGAAGTGGTGACTACCACACATCAGTAAGAGTTTAATTACAATTTGAACAGGTGTTGCGATTTATGATCAGTGTTGTAGAATGTGTAATTTCACAATACGCAAGCTTTAGCTCGCTCACTTTGACGAGCACTCTTTCACGATGTCAGAGAAGTTAATTGAATGGATTGATATTTTCTGTATACACTATAACATAATGCGAATTCTTTATGTCGTGGATATTAACAGTTATGAATATTTGCCGAACGAAATTTACTTAAAACTCGAAGAAAGGCTCACCCGCGTCGACGAACCCGTTTCCGGAAAAAGCAACACGCTCGCGTGCGGTACCGCCTTAAGGCGTCGGGTGCAGAATCGGGTTCGGTTTCGGGTACGGCATTTGGGAAACGCGGTCCGGTGTGTTGCCGAAACGTCTTCGAGGACGCGGGTGACCCTTTCTTTGAGTTTTAAGTAAATTTCGTTCGGAAAATATTCATAACTGTTAATATCCACGACATAAACAATTCGCATTATGTTATAGTATACAGAAAATATCAATCCATTCGATTAACTTCTCTGACATCGTGAAAGAGTGCTGGTCAAAGTGAGCGAGCTAAAGCTTGCGTATTGTGAAATTACACATTCTACAACACTGATCATAAATCGCAATACCTGTTCAAATTGTAATTAAACTCTTACTGATGTGTGGTAGTCATCACTTCTCCTGAATGTGAATTGATAAATTTTAGCAATTAATCCACAATCAAATATCTTGTATAGTATGTGTGAGTATATGCACAACTTTTTAAGAAGAAAATGAAAAAAAAATGAAAGAAGAAAATGATCTTTAGTGTGGAATTTGCGTTTTACAATGTTATGAGCTAAAGACTTATAAAATTAAAGTATGGCCTTTCCATTTGTAGAGCCCGGATGCTATGACACTAAAATAATGTTATAGTTTTTCTGTATAGTTACGGGAAATCTCGAGTATATTTTGTGAATTGGATCTACGTTTACGTGTGACCCGCGCTGATCTGGTTATTATAATTAATATATAACATATCTTCCATTGTGTTTATGCACAACGCTCATCTTCATTGTATACTGGTTAAGCACTTCTGATGGCGGTTGTATGATCGGCTTCTCCCAAAATCTCATTGCCACTTGGAAATTATTTCATATACGTTTGTGTGCCGTGTGTTACGAATACTGTGATTAGAAATGTAGACTTGACCTGCACGTCATGATCGTAAAATCTTTCGTTTGCATTGTGGCATCTGATAATAGATTCGCTTTTCGCGATGGCTTCGTATTTTATCTCCCAGGCACTGAACCCGAATGCGATTGTAAAAGTCGATGACACTGTGTCGCGAACGCTTTGACTTATCCCGCCGCAATCAGTTATCTTGCCTTATTTCCCGTTTTGCCCTACCTTGGACGGCCCATTTTTCCTATCCAGTCATACAAACGGACAACTGTGTTGACAAAAATATTTATTTATTTGTTCCGTACTCCAATCGGGTTGCTTGTCAAAGACGCATTTTCTTCTTTTTTTACTATGTCTGGGCTAGTGCAACTGATTGAGAAACATACATGCACTGTGGAATTCATGAAATATGATAAGTTTTCACATGAGATTAGTGATCCTTTTTGTAATCATAGACTAATGTATCATGTCTCTAAATTTCAATGACCGATCCTTCTCCGGCAATTCTATCCTTCGGGTGTTAAACTTGTACAGAGTGTAGTCGAGTAAAACCTATTTGGTGGTCAGGTCTCATTCCATATGAGAATTCTTACACAAATTGTGGAATATTCGTTTCCTTAGCGATCACTGTTCTCAGTCTAGCCATGCTATATGCAAGGTGTTTTTTCATTGTGATGCAAATAATTCATTATAATGATGACAAATGTTACATTTATTGTTCAGTTTATTATTCACTTATTCATTTATTAGTTCACTTGTTTATTTCGATAAATTACAGTTCTATTTCAAACTCTGAAGTTTTCGTTTGTTGTCTTCATTGATGAATTCCGAAGACATTAAATAGTTTATTCTGATTATTGGGCGCTTGAATCCAGCGTTGATTAACGCAGGCGCTATGTTGTCGCCGTGTTTGTATTGCTTCAACAACTTGCACTTTGTCGTGATGAACTTGCACAGTCTCTTATTGATGTTTCCTTTCTTTGTGTGAAGATTCTTGAATGGCGTACAAGAGAGTATTGATGAAAATCGTAATAAATCGCACGTAATGCATTGCGAAAGCAAACTACCTGAGCTCAGCTCTAGCACGTATTCGTGTATACAACGCTGCAGCATAATTCCCAACGTGTGGTCGTGTGAACTTACAAAAGCCCCTTATACGCTAGCCACACTTAATGAAACGGAATGGCGGTCAGTTCACCTGCTCACCAACTATAATCTTGTGTGGCGTCGTTCTCTCCTGGCTTGTTGAAAGCAGGGGTGTGTTGAAAAAATGGAGTCATTCGGGACGATGGTTGCTCAGGAGGTGAAGTTACTGTCATTCCGTTTAAATCATTAAGTTTGCCGTGTGCCTAGGGTTGTAGAAAGTAAAGCACCGGCCACACTCATGCTGGTCAGAATGAAAAGAACATGCCAAGTTGGCTTTCTTTGTGGGTTTAAAATAAAATAAGCAAAAACGACCATACTGACACAGTATCTAAAACTCGCCAGTGGGTCTAAAATGAGTCGAACTCTCTGTTTGCACTTGCTTTGTCTTTGTTCTACAGACACTTCAGGCTAACGCCGAGCACGGCGGCGGTCAGTGCTGACACAATAACGTGCCCTTTACACATAAAGTCCCCGAGCTCACGATCGCACCATCCCAATCCAACTACATACCATGAAGAGTCGTTATTTGATTAACGTGTATTCGCGATCCTGACTGGTAACGAATAATTTCAATTGCGGGGAAAGTCAACCCAAAACAGTAATTCATGGGTATGCTCTTCTTGTAACCGCTACTAATCTTGTCTTTCATATCGCACGAACTCTTTCAAAATCCTGAACGGCCACTGACGCCTTCCTGCCCACTTCAAACACTAACACACACACACGGAAGCTTCTTTTAACCTGCCTGTTGTGCTTCATTCGCACCCATCGTTCCTGAACCGCTTCGGGAACCGAACCGTTTGGAAAGAACCGGTTTGAACCATTATAATTGCCTTCTGGACATGAACGGGATCCGAACCCTTATCGCCGAACCTAAACCCGAACCGGACAGGTAAACATTTCGGTTCGACTCTCTGCCTTCAGTTCTGTAATTTGTACCATTTCTCCGAATACGACCATGTCTAGGACGCATTGAAATGCAGCGATAATGAAATCGTTTCGGGGCTCCTCCTTTTCGAAGCAGTTTTTTATCACATATTCCCATGACTTATAGTATCGAGTACAAAATCTGTCCATGTCTTCAATGTAGAGCAATTGTCTCTTCTGTTTTCAAGTGCACATCTACACCTAGTTAAAAGCATATCTATGTTTATTTTATTGATTAAAATTTTATCATCTGGTTTAGAATGCTATAATCTCCACCTGTCGTGAGAATTATTGTTTTGACTTTGTTTCAAGTATTCACTCGACTGATATTCTATGAGTTGTGAACTTACTGCCTGAAATAATTATTGTGTTGTATTTGTTTCAATTGTTCACTCGATTGACATAAGTAAGTACCTCTAAGATGGGAATGCCTCATAACTCTGAGTTGCACTTCACATTTGATTATCTGTGTGGTTCATTAGAAATTTCTGTTGCAAGATATTACAAAAATTGATGTAATTAAATTTGTTTCTCGTTTTTGATTGCGTATCGTTGCTACCAATTAATAATTTGGACTTTCTCTACATGTTCAATAACAATATCGCATCTCTACAAACTTAGTCGGCTTGTCAACCACTTTGACGAAAGGTTTCCGTTTCAAGGAAAGGATGCGAAAAGATAATGATCCCCGCGAGTGATATCGACATCTATTTGCGCTGCACCATAAAATATATCGCCTTTGAACTCTCTTATCTGACCTCTAGAGCGCCCGGTTTGCTGGACGAAGTAATATAGCCCCTAACCCTTTGAGTGATAAAGCATGCGCGGTGCTATGGTCACATAGATAGAGACATAAAGTCTCCCGACTTTGAGGAAAAGAGCGAAACCCGAGATGAAAACAGTGCATATTTTCTACGTCTTGGATACCTACATCAAGGTTCGTAGTGTTTGTTAGAATGAAAATTGTATATTGGTCGATTTTATGATGGTTCAATGATAGATTATTTTCCTCTGTTGTTGTTTACGTGTCGCAGCGTGTTCCTCTGTTCTTCAGTGTTAAGTGCGTGCATGTTTCTCGTTTTGATAGATTAATTAGCTATTAGTTCTCGATGTGTTGGATGGCGCGCAGGTTTGGCTCCCTATTAGCTGTTGATCGTTTTGTTTCTCGTTATTTCCTTACGTCTATGCTGTTCACTTCATAAGAAATTGGTTAATTGTGTAATGTTTGAATAATCGACTTAGATTCCCTATAGCGCTCGAAATGTTCATAACTGTCACAAAAGAGGTGTACGCCTTCCGTCGTCAACAAATCAGGGCAGATAATATTAGAGCTGGTTGTTGGCTAGAGGCATGCTATGCGGTGAAGTTCGTTTTTTTAATATATTTTGTGTGTTGATAAAACAAAGTAATGTTTGTAGTGTCTCTTAGAATGAAAATTGTATTGGGTTCGACTAGATTAAGTCACGAGGATGATTTTATGATATTTAAAATGGTAGATTATTCTGTTTTGATTAATAATATCTTCTTTGTAGTGTCATAGATTTTATTTCCTCTTGTGTTCGTGTCCCATGGTCTTCCAGGGTCTCTGCTGTTCACAGTTAATTACACACAGCTATCAGAACTTCCCGCTATTGCACTGATGGTTCTCACGTATAGGAATATTATACTTTTTATAACACAGCTTATAATTTTGTTTATAATCATATTGATTAATAATATCTTCTTTGATTAAATGTGGTGATCGTTTCTCGTTTTGATATGATGTAGCTATTACTTCCCTACATGTTGGATGATTGGTTCTATATTAATGCTATGTGTTGATTCGAATTATTTCCTAATGTCTGCGCTATTCACTTCATAAGAAACTGATTAATTTTGTCATGTTGGAATATTAAACTTAGCTATTGTGCTCGAACTCACTTACATCTATCAGGTTCTCACATCTCAGACTTTTTATAAGAAAACTTGTAATTTTCATTGTAACCTTATTGATTAAGAATATCTTCTTTGATTAAAGGGACTATGAAATTTCCCGAACCCCCATACTTTTTTTGATGGAAACTATTCTTCCCGCAGAGAAACTAATATGCCACAAATTTTTCCGGACGAAATCGCTCCACTCTGCGAGAAGCGCGCGCTGGAAATGTCTCTTCTGTGTTCCTCCTCTCCCGCGCATATTTCCCTGCCGATGGTGTAACTGTACGGACCGCTCTTCGGTTCCCCGTTACGTCACCGGTGTTGCACAATGGCAAGTAATGCCGCGAGCTCGCGCTGTGGCTGCCGCCACTGCCGAAATCTGCCGATCGCGCGAAAGCTGCTGTCATGGAGATTTCCACTCCCGATGAACGCATACGCGGGATCCTACGGCACATGCTCCTGGCGGGATTCCTCGGCTCGGCAACACGTCACGATGGCGTATTGCTGAGCCGGCCGTGGTCGCATCAAGTTACCCGTTGTGTCTCCGCTCGGCAGCTTGTCACGGCGCGGCGCCAGCTGTCCTTCCTTCGCCGCTCCGTTTAAATTCGCTCCCGAGAAATCCGCTCGCGCGACGAAAGAAAAATTTCGGTTCTAGACTCAGAAGAATGTCTTCTTTCGAACGAAACGAAGAAAAAAATCGTTTCATAGTCCCTTTAAATGTGCTACCCCTTCAATGCTATTGCATCAGATTTTTTTTCAAGTTTTTCCCATTCACGCAGAGTCATAACATAATTCCTGACACTAATGACCTTAATAAATATATTTTCACTTGCACTTTTGTGTATGGCTATCCTTTGCATTTAAACCGCCCACCACACACCTGTTGTGCCGGAAAACAATTTCTAAGGGAAGTCGGCCCAGATGGAAAACTGGCGAACGAAGACAGCCTAGGCTGAAAAATATTCTGCTTCAGATTTTGGGCTAAGTTTTTCCCATTCACGCAGAGCCATAACATAATTTCTGACACTAATGACTTTAATAAATATATTTTCACTTGTACTTTTGTGTATGGCTATCCTTTGCATGCAAACAGCCTACTACACACCTGTTGTAGCTGGAAAAAAATTATGATTGAAGTCTGCACAGATTGAAAAATGATGAAAGAAGTCGACCCTGGCTGAAAAATGTGAGCTGGCAAGCGCGCACGCAGCCCTCCGGCCACGCGCCATCCACCGGTAAGCGCCTCCACCCGAGCGCCGCCCACCGGGTGCGAGAAAAAATACGCGACCCAGGTCGGCCAAGGCTCAAAAATGTCGAAAGAAGTCAGCCCAGGTTGAAAAATGTGAGAGAGTAAGCGCGCACGCAGCCCTCCCCCCGCCGATAAGCACGCGGAGAACCCTCTGCACACGCGCCGCGCGGGGAAAAATACGCGCAGGGCTCAGGGCAGGGGTGCCGTAGTTTCGCCCCCCTGTAGTTTCTCACCCATCTATTACTACTTATGCGTGTTGATTAAGTCCTTGATTCCTCCGAGCAGTTATAGCGTGTTTTTGTACATGGAATGGCAATATTGTTGGAATTTGATTGATACAGTAGTCGATAAATTTTGGGTCGTTCTGTTTCTATATTGTTATTAGGATGTCATGGGTGCCTTTACAATGATTTTGGGTTCGCAAGCACTGATCTCGAAGCATAGGAGATAGTCACCTGTTGTATTTGTTTGCATTGAGAAAAGTGATGATCGATACGAAGGTACGAAAACACCAGAACAGTTGGCATCTCGACATCCACAGGAAAGGCCTTGGAGTTAGGAACAGCAACAGGGTGCCAATTGCAAGCAAACAGCTGACCTACTTGCATAGCTTAATACTGCCACTCATACGGCTGTGAAATCACAAGGCCTTCAATTGCATTCCCATTCTTGCACAGGTGGAACAACACTGCCAGAAGAAATCACATTTCAGCTGTACGTCGCCTTCGACAATGTCCTGCATACAAATATCAGCAACGAAAATTTAGCCAAGAAGTACGTCAGCGCGTTCTTTCGTGCGGTAAGTCACATTTATTTGGATTGTGCAGGTTGAATCATGTTAGACGGTGGGGAGGAAAGCCTACCGATGTCTTACTACCCAAAGTTGTCCCCACATTATATATGCACTATGCAAGTCTATGCAAGTTTCGGTTTCCGTTTTGTGGCTGTCAGACCATAAGCTGCACCAAGGTAACTTTAATTAGCGAGTCAAGGCGCTGTTTGATAAAACCGTTATAAAAGGCTCCGCAAACGTCTGCGTTGCTTTACGGTTTCCGGTAGCAATAAAGTGGACATGTCATGCAAATGTGTCGTAGAGGTCTCTAGTCAAAGTGTGGACACAGGATAAGGAGTGCCTTCCTACAAGTAAGTACCGCAGGTTCATGTAAGTTCAGTTGTTGTAGTTTGTTTTTTTCTGAATTGGATTGATATATATCAAACCAATTTAGAAGAAAAAAACTATTGGATTGGAGGATTTGCATTGGAGCATGGTGGTGATTCTACACCATATCATCATCTTAGTTATCCAGAAAACATGTATAATATTGCAAATTTCCGTACTATAGAAAAAACATATTTTCTACTCCCCTTTCAAATAGATATATTGTCGATGCGCGGTTATTGTATGAAATATCTGCAGTATGGTCAGGTCCTGATAAAATAATCTGGCATTCGTTTTACGTGCTGTCCAAACTATACAGCCCGAAAACGCTTGGATGTGGAGCTAGGCGCAAACATTAAACTGATACTACGGCTTTGATAGCTCCTCAATTCTGAAATTCTGCTACAACTCTATGTGTATAGCTTTCGACCTATATCAGCTATATCAATTATACAGCTGATTCATTTATGTACTTCTCCGTGACCTCTTTGCCTTATTTATGTACTGCATATCTCAGATGGCCAAGCCAGCAGCCCGTCAGAAGCTTGTGCTGACCTGTTTCCAGCTTGAGTACAAATGTTCCGTGTTTGCGGTACTTAAGAACCAAACAGTGAATTGCTACTTTAATTACATTTCTGTGTAATTCTACTTTACTTTAAATGCTTTTTGAAGGGTATACTTGTTATAGTGCTCCAAGTACTTTTATCAGCCGCTTTCCCATCAAATACTCAACTCGTAATGCAAAAACAACACGAAATAATATCGTACATAGCAACGGTAAATCTTTTGTGAGATAGTTCATTTTGGAGAAGAGAGTGCAGCATCGACAGGCTTTGCATGTTGAGATGACATAACTATTGTGCTACTTTTATGTCCTTCATTAGTCTAAAGTCAGGAACGTCAAAATTTACAGAAATGTTGTGCTATAGAAAAAGCAGTAGCTTATTCTTGAATAATTGCTATGTTCACCATCCCTGATTTGATTGCTTACACTGTTCCTTTCGGTTATCAGTACAACATACTGTTTGGCTTGGTATTTGGAAAATAAAATAGTGTGGAATGTGGTACTCATGAAGAGAGCCGGTTACTCCGGTTAATTAAATACCCATTGAAGTAATCAAAATGATAGATAACGGGAAGAAACTGAAAAGCAAACGGAGGTGAAAAGAAACTCACATATGCTTTCGAAATGGGTGATTGTTTTTTACCCTTTACTTGATGAGTGAAAAAGGGGAGACCAGAAGGCACACATATTTTCGTTTCATATTTTTACATTTCAATCTTTTCATGCGTAGCACAAGGACCATGTTCTAAAAAGCAGACAAATCAGACAGAACGTTCCATGCCTCTTTTGTTGTTGCTTTAGAAAGCATGTTCTTTATATGAAACGTATAATTATAATATATTGGCTTGTCTCCTCCTTGTCCAAAATGATGTCTTCGAAGTCCATTAAATACCAATAGATCAGTACCAGGATCCTGTGCACTAGGCATATGGGAACTTCGGGAAATAATACAATTTTGCAGTCGTACAGGCGACTGTTGTGAGAGTGGAAATGCCCGTTGAACCTGTGTGTGCAAAAATGGGTTAAGTCGAAAAATCCCAAGTCGAGAAAGCTTCAAGTGTATATTTGGCAAGGTAATTACAGTGTGTATTTTTCAATAACCTAAATCTAAAATATGTACCATGCACGTATATATCTACTCTACATGCATGTCTTGTTAGCACCGTCTTAGGGTGTGTCTCATTGAACAAAATAAGGGATATGAATTCCCACATTTTTCAAAGTCTGAGCACAGGGATTTGGTAAAAAATTCCGCGAGTCCGACGATGATGGCTGAAGAATGGTGGTATCAGGTAGGATGAATTGGGTAGAATAAGCAGGTAGAGCAGGAGCAGCCATTACCCGACTTGTTCTGCTGGTAACTTCTCACCCTAGAAATGGTATCCAAGGTGACCAGCATATACTGCGACTTATTAGCATAGTGTACATGTTTCTCCGACAACGATTCGTGAGTAACACTGCTGACACGGTCACGTCAGGTAGGGTGAACTTGTTTCTCAAATGGAAGTCTAAATCATGTCCACATTGTAACAAAATTGAAGGTACCGGATTTGAATGAGTGGGTAGAAAAGGGGTCTAATATCACTATTCATCTCATCGACACAGATGTTACCCCTCTGTAGCAGGCCAATAAAATGCAATACCATTCTAAACTTTCTTTGACTGGTACACTCTATAGTCGTTAGATGTCATCACACGAATAATATTAAAAAATGTATAGGTCGGCTTACCCCCTTATTGCATACAGAAGTTCAATTATTCCACCGGATCCACTTCGTATTCATCCGCGAGAAATGAACTGGTCAACTGGAGCAATGAAAAAGCGCAAGCCAAGTACACCATTCAAAATGTAGTTGCTCTCTAGCTCTTTGTGTTCACCAAACAGCGAGATAGCAACTACAATATACAGTACGTTATGAGCACTCTAATGTATCGTGTACCTCGCTTAACTACAAATTTTGCACACAATGTGCACAATTTGGGATGTTTCGCCCATTGCTGATCAATATAATGCAGTTTAATGTTTATTTTGCTTCTGTATGTACGTTTCATGTAAATTTCGAAACCAACGACGCAAAAAGAGATATTGTGATCTTTTTGTGGCATTGCTAAAAGGGTAATAAGTAGGTACACTGTCCTAAGCAAACTAACTGTGTGAAGTAAACATAATTTACGACTCAATTTATCACTCCGTGCGCAGGAAACAAACTCACTGTATCAAACTGGTCCATAGGGACACACATTGCACAAACGTCCATTCCTTTCGTACTTCGCTTCACTACCCGGAACACTCACAATAGCAAACACAGATTGCGAAGACAGCAATCACAGATGAAGCACTGAATCCATGTGGACGGGAATGAACTTCGAAACTTCTCAACACGCTTGAAAATAGTTCCGAGGCTGGAACACACAAGCAGACAAATACAAGCATCGCAAACAAACGGCGTGTTCTTCCATGTTGCTTTTTGTGCGGGAAAGGCTTTGGGGCTTTCGTGCCAGCTGCTCTGACTCAGATTATACTTGGATTGGATTTGTACTCTACGGTCTACAGTGTTTTACGCTGCGACTAGGCTGCAATACATGGCAAGATGGCAACTTTGCCCCAGCTGCCTAAATTCATCACTTGGTATCGAAATTCGGCATACTATGTACGTATTTCACATAATGGGTGTTTCAAAAAACGTGTCATTCGGGCTTCATAAAAACGGGGCGACGGAAAAATACCGGGTAAACGGCATTTATGTGGCAATTGAATTTGCCACCTTGCAAAAATATTTTCATTTGATTTTAATTAAAAGAAAGTGAATTTCTTTAATTGAACTCCAAAATTTCCCAAGTCATCCTAGCTTTTTTTTTTTTTACAGTATTAGAGAGCCCGTAGCGAACTTAGTCAGATCCACCATGAAATCCGCTCGATATTGCAAATGGAACTGCCTAAGAGAAGTCCCGAAATTGAGGCTTCAGAGTTTCAGGTATTTAACGGCGCACCAAATCAGTCGAAAGATGCACGGAGAGGGGGACATGTTCCTGCCCCCATGGAGCTAGGACAGTTTATCGCCGGACCGGCATGCAGCACAAGACGCGTGATAACAAGGCGGGTGACATTCCACCATACGTTGATAAGCGGCAAACAAAAATGATTCCGCCTCTTTTTACCGCCCTGTTTTTTTTTTCGACCTTCTATCTTTTATGGGGGCAGGCGCATATCCTGCTGTCCGCGCATCTTTGCGACTGATTTGGTGCGCCGTTGAATACACGAAACTCTGAAGCCTCAATTTCGGGACTTTTTTGGGCAGTTTCATTTGCAACATCAAGCGGATTTCTTGGTGGCTCTGACTAAGTTCGCTACGGGCTCTCTAATTCTGTAAAATGTTAGGTTGACTTGGGAAATTTTGGACTTCAATTAAAGACATTCAATTTCTTTTAATTAAAATCAAACGAAAATAGTTTTGCAAGGTGACAAATTCAGTTGCCACACAAATGCCGTTTACCCCGTATTTTCCCGTTGCCCCGTTTTTTATAAAGTCCGTATGACACGTTTTTTGAAACACCCTGTATATTTGTTAAACGGACTGTAACGTGAAAAATAACCCCCATATATTTGCCCACTCTTCTGCCCGATATCGTTGTTTGATAACACAGCGAGCATTATTTCTCAGTTAGGCGCATATTTAACGTATAAATATTTTTGAGATTGCCGGAACCTCGACGGTGCGACCAACGAACGGCAAAAAAGAGGAGCTTGGATTGCGGGACCAGGGATTGGCCAGCTAGTAGCGCGTGAGAGTTAATTTTGTAGAGAACGAAGTTGATGCACAATATTATTACGGCTAGACGTTATTTTAAAAATCTTTGCTTCCAGTCATTTCGAACAGCATGGTTCTTCATTAATAAAGCATGCAGCTGCTCCATCACGATCCGCCGCGCCGTCTGTGGTCTGTGTTATCGCTTATCGCGTGTATCGCCATACGCCGTGGGCGATCACTGTGGTGACATTGGTGGTGCGCAGCAGAAAGTGAAAGTCGGTGAAAGTAATCAAATCACTTGTCTGTCGCTGCTGTGCCGCGTATTCGAAAGATTTACAGATGCCTGGTGTACGTTGTGGTGTTCGTTGATGCAGAAATTGTTCATCTTCGACGACGGGCGTTTCCTACCAAACGACTCCTTTGGACTGTGCGCGAAAACGAAAGTGTTTCGAAGCAGTCGGCAATGAGATGCAGCGGTGTCGTGCGTGCTCAGATCATTGTGCTGCATCGCAGCAGGCCAAGTGCGAAAACCTCTGGACGAAACTGCTGTTCCGCCACCAGTCATCCTGCTTCACCGAGGTGACGAGCTGAACACAACGTTGCAGGTAAGTACACGCGTCACACATGTATAAATTATGATATTATACTGCTTCGTAGTATGCATCATTTAAACATATTGTGAAAAATGTATCTATTGCAATGGTTTGAAAATTGTTTCACGTCGACTGCAATGATTTCATGGGCTTGTGCAGGGAAGTCACCGTATCGGATGACACTGATGCCTGCTTGTTGCCCATTTCAACGGACACTGTTTGTGAAGTACGCAGTAAAAATGACTGTATTCTGAATCTGCACTAAAAAAGTTGAGAACCAAATATATTCTGTGATGCGACATAAATTAGAATAAGTCTTGCTGCCGCTACCGTGACCTGCCAAAGCAGAGTCATGGAAATATCTGAGGAATAACTTACGTAGCTTTCGTGGTACTACGATCCTGAAAGGGTTGCCGCCTTCCTCCTCCTCGTCCGCCTGGGGGATGTACCTCACCAGAAGACCATCCTCGCTCAGCTGATAGGAGTCTAACCTCTCTTCAGCGTCTCCGGCGTCCGCTGGGCCCGTTGTGTCCAGCCACCTTACTACACGCTGACAGAGTCCGTCCGTCCTCTGGGCTTCCACGATGTCCTCCCGGCTCACGATGTGTCCCCACGCCAGCTCTCTGTCCGTTCCGGCTTGTCGAACCGCGGCTACGAGCTCCTGCGTGGTAACGACGTCCTCTAGGGGCAGAGGTGCTCGAGACAGCGCATCTGCCACTTTGTTAGAGGTCCCCCTCCGATATTCGATCGAGTAGTCGTACCGTTGCAACGTCAGACTCCAATGTGCAAGTCTTCCGGTGGGATTTTTCAATCTACTCAGCTAGGTGAGTGCCTGGTGGCCAGTCTGGATTGCAAATTTCGCACCATCCAGATACATGTCAAACTTATTCAGTGCGAACATGATAGCTAGGCATTCTTTCTCCGTCACGGTGTAATTTCGTTCTGGTGATGTCAGCATGCGGCTTGCAAATTCCACAGGCCGAAGTTCAGCATCGTGCTGTTGTAACAACACTGCGCCCAGTCCAAAATTGCTCGCATCTGTCTGCATTACAATTGGGCGATTAAGATCTGGGAGATACAGACAGGTGATCTGCGCTATCGCTTCCGTCATGGCGGAGAATGCATTATCCTGTGCTGCTCCCCATGACCAGCGCGCACCTTTCCGCAATAGCCAGGTTAGTGGCTGCGTCATATCCACACCGTACGCGTCATATCCGTCTTATCAACACCGCGGTATGAATTGTCTATAAAATCCAATCATACCAAGGAAGCGCTGCAAGCTCTTCCCATCCTGCGGGCGGGGGTAGTCTAGGATAGCCTTCAGCTTGTCCTCGTTCGGCCTGACCGTGTCGGACTCCACTGTAAACCGGAGCAGGTCGATGCGGTTAATCGCCAACTGCATCTTTCGAGGATTGACCGTCAACCCAGCAGCTCGCATACGTCCCAACACCACTTTCAGGTGTGAAAGGTGTTCCTGGAATAAACGTGAAAAAATTACTACGTCATCCATATAAGCCATGGCGAAGTTGTACTTCGCATCGCCGAGCACCTCATCCATCATACGCTGAAAACTAGCCGGGGAATTGGACAGTCCGAAGGGAAGCCGGACGAACACAAACAGTCTCCTATGACAGGTAAAGGCTGCCTTTTCGACATCATTAGGTGCTATCGGTATCTGCAGGAATCCTCGACTGCAGTCCAAGATTGTAAACACACGAACTGATCCCAACGTGTACGTGACCGAGTCTATAGAGGGAAATGGATACGAATCTCTCACCGTCACATCGTTCAACCGGCGGTAGTCCACGCACAACCTTGCGGTTCCATGTTTCTTCGGAGCGAGTACCACCGGAAAGGCCCACGGGCTGCGCGAGGGTCTTACAGCACCCGTCTCGATCATTTCGTTCAGCGCAGCATCGAGCAACTTGCGCTTGTGGACGCTAAGCGGCCGCGGGTTGCATCTCCAAGGCCTTGCGTCGCCGGTGTCTATGCCGTGTTCCAATACTTCGGTCAAACCTGGTTTTTCCGTAAACATCCGGGAAAAGGGTAGCAATGCTTGCTCCAGCATTTCTCGTTGCTCTGAGGCTCCTGGAAACCCTTGCAGACCCTCATGCAAGACAGCAGTTGCAACTACAGGCGTTTGGTATCCGGTTCCGTGATGCTCTCCAACGGGCAGTGATGGTCCAGCGCCGCGAAGTACTCCAGCGGCTTGCTGCTTAGGTTCATTGCTGTTGCCAGTCGGTTTCCGGTTTCGCTTTGAGCAGTCGTCCTGGGTTCCCTCACCAGTCCGGCGTTGGTCCGCTCCAGGGGTTGACCACTCCAGGAATGGGTAGAAGGTACTGCTGCATGCATGCTGGTAGCCTCCGCGACGAAAGTCCAGGACAAGTCACATCCGGATAATGGAGTCGCGCCCCAGGATCATTGCTCCTGCCAGTCCAGGAAGGTAAACAAAGCGTTGTCTGGCCCGATGCCCATCGACAGTCAAGGTAAGGCGCACCGCGCCACCGGCAGGTACAACTGCATCAGAGGCGAGCCTTAGGCGAGTCCTGGTCGTCCGTACCGAGATGTTCCGCTCCCGGCACCAGTCGTGGATGGTGTCGCCGATCAAGGAAACAGCTGCTCCGGTGTCCACCAAACCTGCAACGTCTTTGCCCAGAGCGCGCACCACGATGTTGCAGATGTCCAATGTTGCAGATGTCATCTTGCAATCGGCACGCAAGCGGCACGCAAGCGGGACCGAGGCCACTGTATTATCAGAAAAGATAGCACGGTTAGAAGTAACTTGCCTCTTATCAATGTTCGCTCTGGCCGACGACGGGAATACGTAATCTGAGGTTACCGCCGTCGGCGTTCCGAGTTTCCCTGGGGGTTCTTTCTGGGGTGGCCGAAGTACGATGTGGGCAGTCCCGATGGATGTGTCCGTGTTGCCCGCAACCGTAACAACGCGGTCTCCCAACGTTTAGTCCATTAGAGCGCGGTGGGGTTGATCCCTCAGTCCTGTCGTTGCGCCGGTATCCTGGCGTTCGGCGACGTTCGCTACGTCTGTCCTGCGCTCCTCGAAGTCTCCTCAACAAGCCTCGCTCGGTTCCTCTGCTCGTGCGCAAAAGGATCGAGTGAGCGGTGGGAAGAACCTGCCGACGCTCCGCTATTCGGTCCTGCAGGCCAACGAGGATGCAGCTCCGTTGCCTGTACCGGTCTGCACAACTGGGCTAGAGAGTCTCCTCCGGTCTAGGGGGTGGGCGGTAACGCAGTTCAGCTAGCAAGTCGGCCTGAATGCTGCGCGCTTCTGCAGCTAACTCCGACAGGGAGGTAGAACTTCGACCCCGTAAATATGGCTTGAACCGAGGGTGGCACTGTCGGATAACGCGTGCCACCTTCTCTTTTTCGTCTACGAGAGGGTCCGCTCTCCGATACAGTTCCTGAATCGCCCGAATGTACTCCAAAAGGCTCTCATCACTATGCTGCGTTCGGGCTGCAAGCTCTTCGCGCATACGCATTTCGTAATCCGGGGGCAAAAATTCCTCCCGAAACAGCCGCTGAAATTCAGTCACGGACGGAAATGCGGGTTGAAACCGGCGCCACACAGCAGCTGAGCTTACCAATGCAGCGGGTAGTATCCGGCGCAGGACGGCTTCGTCGGTTGCTCCAACGGCTGTCTGGTAAGCTTCCAGGTCCGCAAGGAAATCTTCGACGGACTTGACGTCGCTGTAGCCCGAAAATGTCGGTACCGTCAGGTTCAGGCGTAGGGGCGTGTCCGGGGACGGCTGGGCGTACTGCTGCCAAGCTGCTGCGTCAGTAACGTACAGAGGGATGCCATCTGTCGAAGCATGTCCTCAGCCACTGGCGCAGGCTCGTCCCCGTCACTGTCTGGGTCGTTCTTCTTCCTGGGAGGCATCTCCGGTCGAAGAACCTGCGCTGCAACGCAGACGGCGGCAGAACCAAAAAACAAACAAAACAAAAATGCACACTACCTGCAACTATGCTGTGCCCTCCGGGGAAAACGGTACTACGAGTCTAAAATACCACCGTTGGGCGCCAATTCTGTGGGAACCGCGTACCACAAACCCGGGGGGGTTCCGTATTCGACCCGCTGCAACCCCGAAGAACACGAACACAGCAATTGTACAAGAGAAACAGGGTTTATTGTCTTACATGTTCTAGTGCAGAGCAGCGTCGTGTCGCCTCAAGACCCAGTCGAGGCAAAAACTAGCTCCCGCTGCCTACCACCGTCGCTTAAGTAACATCTCGGAGACAGGGGCGTCTCCCTCTATCGCACAAACCTTATCTCTAGGTGTACACGTGTCTGAACCTGAAGCTGCAGCTGCAGCACAGTGTATACACGATTCATACTCAACATGCTCTGCATTTCTTATTTCTTTTGTGCTTCAGGCACTGAAGTTAACATGACTGGAAGAGCTGAAAGCAGTTACGCAAAAAAGGATGATCCAGTGTTGCCAGGAGCAACAGCTTTCCTGTGTGTGGCTTCGCCCCCTCCCCCCTCTTGCTTCTACCAGCTGCAGCTGCATGATTGCTCAACAGGTAGAATAGGGGTGGGTCCATCTCCAGATGTTTTTTTTTCTTTTTGAATTCATTAGAAAGTTGACACAAAGACATCACGTGGGCCAGTGATTACATCAACCACCACTCCGTATATTCTGCCAAGTCCACACGTGGAAGCAGCAGCTTTGTGACGTGCTGCTGACTTTGTAACATTTTTGAAGTCTTTTGGACAGGTGCACAGCATTAGTATGATATCAACAGTGGGAGAAGAAACTGATGAGGACAGCTTTGAAGGGTACCAGAACACTTCCTGGTGATATACAGCTAATTGATTTCCTAAACATGTTACAGCTTTTTGTTGCCACAGATCATACAGACATTGCCTGCTTCAAATAGTTTTTCTCTGCACTCTGCCGCGATTGAAGAGTGCGGAGTAGTCTATTTTTGGACAGAAACTACACGAAGTGGTAGTATCCACATTTCTCCAATTTTAGTCGACAGAGATTTGTTGTTTTTGTGTAATAGTGCTTACTTTGTATATTTCTTTTGTCACAATTAGCACACATGCAGAAATGCTATGAGCTTCATGTAGATGACAGATGGTTGTTGGACACATCATAACATCAACAGAACACAAAGCAGACAAACCCAGGCAGAAATCAGGACTGGTTCCCGAATGGTCCCCAAGTGGTTCCATTTGCAGTTGAATGGTCCCAGATGGGTCCCCAAGTGGTATTAATGGTCCCACTCTGGCTTTAAGCGGGTTCCATTCTTGTCCCAGATGGGTCCCCAAGTGGCGTTAGTGGTCCCATTCTGGCTTTAAGCGGGTTCCATTCTGGACCCAGATGGGTCCCAAAGTGGTGCAGTGTTCCAACTCTGGCTTTAAGCGCGTTCCATTCTGGGCCCAGATGGGTGCCAAAGTGGTGTGTGGTTCCCACTCTTGCTTTAAGTGGGTTCCATTCTGGGCTCAGATGGTTCCAGAAGTTTCAGCTGGAGCCTCAGAGGTACCATTTTGTTCCCAGAATGGTCACTTGAGACTCCAAGTTGGGCAGCTCCTTTGAGATTTCATCTTGTCCACACTTGCCATATATCCTTCTGGTTTTGTTTGATCTATTACTCTGACCTATTTTAGCACATGCATGATTTCTTTTTATTGCTGTTTATCCAGGTGCGCGCGTCTGCGATCAAATATATGCTGTATCCCTGTAACTCCAATTCGAGCACATATTCTCATCTGAAGGTGAATATCATAACATATTAAGTACCAGAGAAACGTAACAAATACATCTCAACAACAAAAATTAAGCTAAATAACTAGAAGAAAGACAACGAAAAAAAAAAAAAGAAAAGGTAACTGCAGAGGCTGATGCAATGTGAAGACGTTACGGCGGCTACAAATTCAAACTTCAAACGGCGAGAGCCGAGAGGGAGAGGAGAGAGAGCGAGAGGCGAGAGTGGCAGGTGGCATGGTATGGCAGTTGGAACTTGGACGCGTCGCCGCAAGTTGGTTTTGTCTTGGGTTGCCGTCGCAAGGATGGTGCAAGGATCCTCTGCAGTATTTACGTGTGTTTAGTGGGCTTTGTAAGACAATGCGATGACAATGGTTCCTGTGCAACACATTGTCGATTTCCCGGAAGAGTTTTGACGCCAAGAAGACCTAAACGGCGTAGGGGTAAAACGCATTGTGAAACGCCAATCGGACTGCACGTCGCGAATGTTTGCAGGTAGAAGTGATGACCGTGATGTTTTGATTACTATTAAATAGATGTTTCATTTTAGAAACTTAGGAGGAACTTGAAGAGAAACAGGATAAGAAGATTCCGAACGTACGGTGAAGAGGAAGGGGGTGTCGCGACCTGCATGGAAAACAGGAGTGTCATGTGTCATCTTCTCTGAGAAAACACAAGATGTGAGGTGACCAACGAACGAAAGCTCCCTGTGGTCCGTGAGTGCATCGCACAGTCAGGCATATGCTTTGTCAAGACACAGTGAGTGATCAGACTTATACTACGTATAGTATGAACATGTAGAGATGTGTTGATTATTTCTTTCTGCTCAGTGTATGCTTTTAGCAGAATAAACGGTATTTACTTGAGTAATATGTGCATTTCTACGCATTATTTTCGGTCATGCATTCAGTGGTCCCAGCTGCTAAGTGGCCGGATCCCGGACCCCTTAGCGGAGGGGACCACTAGATCAATTCCACAGGTTCCACTTCAAGTGGGGCCATCGTGAAGCTGGTTCCACTTTCAACTGGACCCAGTCACTAAGTGGGACACACTCAAAGTGGGACCAGTCCAATAAACCACTTTGAAGTGGTCCGACTCCAGAGTGGTCCCATTCTGAAGTGGTTTAACGAACTGGTCCCCCATGGGACCACTTGGCAAGTGGGACAAGAGTGGGCCTATTAACAGGGTGGGAATATTACCAGAGTGGGGCAGAGTAGGACCAGTTCGTTAAACCATTTTGAAATGGTCCCATTCCAGATTTCTGCTTGGGAATAAATATAACTTGCTTGTAAAGCTCAAAAGGGAAAAACAGGACCGTTTATACTTCTCCCGTTTATTTGGTTTCAGCTCTGTCAAGGATTTCAAAACATCAAAGGCAGAAAATCATACTATGTCTCCTAAATCCCCTGACAATACAAAAGAACGTTGCTGCAGCTGTTTTATATTTATGTCAATTAAATGTTTTGAGAAGTCTGTTGTGTACACTGAAGCACCTTATTTTGTAGAGTTTCTACTTGCGGGGCTGTGAAAATTACGTCGGAAAAAAATCTCAGCCTCAGTAACAGAGAACATCCGGGAAAAGAATATATGGGTACAGTCATTCCCATTCGCAAATATTCGTCGGGCTATGTTGGTTATTGAATGGCTTTACTGTGTGGAAGAGTGTCAATTTATTTAACGTTAAAAATATGATTACAAGGATAGAGAGTGCCTGTTGCTGTATAACAAATTATTTAGACACTTTGGAGCATTATTCAGTTTTCCTGGGCTTCACCTGATATTGTTCTGGTAACACTAACGCTGCTTAGCCTTGAACCGAAATCAAGGGTTGCCAAAACTTCTGCATTGTATATATATACAACACGTAAGTACATACAATGTACAAATATGCAGATGCTCCTATGCCCGCAGTCATTTAACCGCCCAGGCACAACCTAATAATAATTTATAATATTGTGTGACTATCTGAAAAGAAAAAGCAGTGAGAAAGTAAACTTGCAGCAAGCAAGAAATGAAAATCTGCTGGCATCAACATCTACTTAGATTTCTACGAGTTTGGAGGTACAAAGCCCTTGACGACATCTGGTGGGAAAGCATCCCTAAAGGCATGCACGACACAGGAGGTAGAATCTTTCTATGGCTCTTTCCCAGAGCACGCCATATCCATCTTGTGAATTGTCGTTCGGGGTTTGCATGACTCCGGTGTCAAAGGACAACATTTCGAAATACTCGTTGTTTGTGATGCAATTGTCTGCCTGCTTTTTACAGGCAATCTCTACCTCCCGGCAGCACAAACACCGCCGTATCCATTGGCTTGCATTTCCCGCATGAACACCTGCACGACGGAAAGACATACAAATTGTTTCGTCTTACACAAGTGCTTCTCCTCGACACATGTCAATTTCACTAACCAGTCCGTGTTCCCGGCACGGTCAGCTCCTGGTGAGAACGGCGGTGACCCCATTAATTGTGTGGAGGAATCGTTTTCCCGCCACGCATACACTTTCCGGCGTAGTAGGAACCGAGGGTCTGTGCGCGCGATAGTTCAAAAATGCGGAATTCTAGCGCGCTCAGGTTCTGGAGGTTCGACATTTTCGACGTAGAAAGTGGTCGCAGATGGCCACTACCATTTTCAGTTTCGCCACAGTAGCCAGCGGAAGCGCGCGTATTACATGAGTCCTCGACGGATGGCGAGGTGTGACCAGTCAGGAAAAAGCCGCAATATTCAATCCTATGCAATCCATGCAATCGTCGCCAGCAGGGTTGTTAAAGTTACATAATGGCAACAACCAATAAAGGATCGTCCTGAAAGCGACCATCTCCAGGGCACCTAAAAAGCGAATCAGAAACTCTGTGAATCGACTCCTCGCTATGCCCTGACTCGCCCTTTCAACGTGCGTCCATGATGATGCTTTTCCGCTGGAGCTTTCCCAGGTGATAACACAGTGCCAGTTTATAAAAGTCGCTTACTTAAAGAAACTATAAAGTGAATGGCAAACTTATAGAAACTCAGTGCTTTTCTAGAAGCTCGTGACTTACACGCTTCAGATACGTAATAGCTCTGCTGTATATTGAGGATTTTTCAGCAATCTAATTTCAAAGGCTACTGCGCCAAGCAAAGCTTGCGCACTCCGCGGACTCTTAATGCGCCAACACTGAGACGACTAGTGCGCCATCTATTCAAAATGTAAGCAACTAGGCGAGCATCAAGGCAAGGTAGTGGCGGTTCTCGCGAGTGCAGTGCACGTTTCATCATCGAAGGTGCGCGGTTTTTGTATTCCTGAACACAAGAACGTATTCCAGACATTTGTATAAATCGCAGGGAAGCGAGGTTTTACAGACAGTAGCGAAACAGCGTGCAGACGACCCAGAGACGTTGAGAGAGAGAAATGTCAACAGAATGTGCATATCGCACAGCTATTTCTCACAGGCATGGTACAGGTGTAACGTTAATTAGTAACCCCTCTCGAATGCATTACGTATCTTCGCTAAGCTGTAGCCGGCTCCAACTTTGTCCTCGGCGAACGTTGAAAGTCGCCACCATTCAGTTTCTAGACATGTTCAAAATTAATGAATGAGAAAAGTATGAAGAACTGAGGAGTGATGGCTTGTGTCCGTGGGGTCGCACAGCCAAGTTCTACATTCTATCTTGTAACACTGTGGTTATATTTGACTTTACACTTCCTTTAATATCATTTCTGCACACATTTCTTGAGGCGAATGAGCCCTTAACGAGCGATGGAAATCTCCTGCACACTGAGCTGGAAGCAACGTGTCCTTCCCCCATTTTCTGCCGTCCTTTGCTGGGACCGAATGCAATTTTCAGTCTGACCAGGCGAGCAACTCTACCAACTGAGTTATCGTGGCCGCAGAAGTCCAAGGAAGGCTGCAGTTGCACATGTCACGGCTAAGACAGAAAAAGTTGTCTGGACAATGCAGTGTCTTCTTTGCCATTTTGCATTGTGGATCGGAACCGGAGCTGAACCCGAAACGAAAATCGCGAAAAACAGTTACATTTCACTGAACCAGAACTGATCCGACCAGAAATCATATTCTTCCGCTGAACCATACTGGAACTGAACCGAAATAAATCTTAAGCGATACACGGTTCTCGAAACGGTTTAGATGGGATGCTTCTTTTAGCAAGGCAATCCCAGAGTGTTTCTCTTACACCTAGGACAACTAAGACAACAAACAATTGGGGTAATTGAAGCATGAATCCAGTGGATGAAACAGCCCCAGACACCACAAAATGTAAACACAGCGGTTGCGTTGAGTGCATCTCTCTTTTGTCATGTGTTTTAATGCTGTATCAGCCACTGGTTTCACTTTCAAACCATGTAGCAGAGGTTTAACGGTTCCACAACGATTTCAAAATCGTATTTCGAGAAAAATCAAACGTATTCATTCGGCAAATTCACGCGCAGGAACCAACGGGATTTCAACGTGCCAATGCTTTCTTTTGAGTACACCAAGTTTCCTGGAGCTGCTAGAGATGGAAGTTTATCATGCTTTGGCTCGTTTTGATGTCCTTGTATGAGCCTCTTGTCCTTTCATCAAATGAGATATGAATCCTGTACATTCTGAATTCCGATCATGCATAACGGCGAGAACCACTCAGTAAAATTTCGTGTCTTTAATCGGACCTTCTCTCACATCCGCATTTATTTGTCAGCGCATATTGCCACGTTGTTGTCGCATATCTAATGTTTCGGCCAATCGTGAAATTCGCTTCTGAACTCTCTTCCAACGAGAACGCCATTCCGCCACGTATCACAAATAAGCAACCAAGCCAAGGCGGCTATTACTTGTCGAGGAAATTACAGCAGAGGTGCGTATTACAACATCGAACTTTGAAACTTTAATCATATGCTCAGGGGTTAAAAGTTCGGTGTTCCGCGTCTGTTTCTGTGTTGCTTTCGTCGACTTTGCTGATGAATATTACTAGTACATTCCTACCAAATTGCTGAGCAAACCCTACACGGCCGATTTGTAATATTGGTGAATTTAATGCCACCATAAACGGACCGGTTCAGTCGCAGGCTTGATCTCCAGAGTGAATTCAAGCAAAGATTCTTGGAGGGCAGGACATTTGAAACGGATATTTCTGGCTCGCCCTTTTCCGCAGTTCTTGGCAGTGTTCCTTATGACTATAACATATGGAACTGATTGACTTGCTCTGCGATGCACCGATAAGAACAAGCTCGCTGAAGTTGGTGCGGTTTCATTTTATTCTTACGCTGGAAGAAAGTATCTGAAGACACGTGTGTTGCCGCGGACAAGTCTGTTCACGTTCGGTACAACATACGTCTAACAAAAATAATTCGTGGCTACATACGTGGCTCAACATACGGATGCGAACAGGCTTTTTCTCTGATGAGCCTGAATAAGTGAAATGTTACGCTCATAACTAACAAACGAACAGGCAATCACTCTCACGCGATGTTGAGGCAATAGTTAAAAACAAGAGGTGCCGAGTTTCCTCATGACAGAGCAAATAAAAATGATTGCTGACCCTGTGATTGAGCAGCAGTAAGTAACCCAAATACATGCATTATATGCTGTCTCAATCTGTGTGCTGCGTCATCTATATCAGAAACAGAGTACCCTGTAGCCGTGGTATGCGGCCCGCGTAGTTCCTCCATGGCTCAATGCGGCCCTCGTACACGAATGAGTTCGGTACCCCTGTATTACACTGTGCACTTTCACTATGGCCCTGTACATTTTAGCTTTGACGCTATGCTACGCTTGTCAGCCAGATTTCTTGTTGCAGATTTTTGAAGTGACCGGACTACGTGGGTAGTACCTGTTTATTGCACGGAGGCCAGCACCCGAATGCCAGCTGCCTAGCAGCTGCTCACGAGACTCGACCGTCTTCATTCTCAACATCGCTGCCGGTGGAACTGCAGCGCCACTACAATTTTTTTTTAAATTCTGTGTTAGTGCCGCGAAGCAAGGGACATGTATAGATGGAGAGAGGACAGAAGAAAGGAGCGGCAGATAGTGATTAGTATGCGTCCTGTTCTGACCTCAGGGCGAACTGACTGACATTCGTCTGGAAAATTTGCCGCGAAGCCCAGGGACCCCGGTGACAGGACAGCCGGTGCCGGGATTCAAACCCGCATGACTTCGCAGTCTCGGCGTGAAAAGCGACCATTCTAACGACTATGTCTAGGGATGCTACTATGCAATCACACTCCAGTGAGGGAGAGTTATATTTTGTGCACTTAATATGGCCATGTTTGAATTGTAAGATCAGCATATTAAAATTTTTCGCATCGCTGAACCGGTTCGAATCTCTAATCTTTCTCCAGAACATGTACCGAACCGGTTCGCTACAACCCTAAAAACTAACGTTTTTGTAACTGTTTTCCATAGCCGCCATGGCATGGTCGATTATGAACGTAGGCTAATGCTGATTCCGAGACTCTACAGTCCTTACTGACTTGTTATGTATCTATTCTAGAGGAAGTACATTTGAATGTAAAATTCCTTTAAACTTTCAGATCAACCTCCAATATCAAAATATGCAGAATCCTAGAATCAAGTTCGAATTCGTCATGTTTCACGGTCAGGTAAGAATCCGTGCACCAATGAGGCAGGTACGCTTGCGGCTTTATCAAATGTTTCAACATTTTTAGATTCCTGCTTATACTTGAGTTTCGGGGTTCTCTTGTATTGTTATCTGGCATGTTCGGAGTTCGGTTTTGTAATTCATTATTCTCCGATAATTCTGAGTTTTTCACCGTTTATCCTTGACAATTGAGTCAACATCTGAAAGCTGCGAGAAAAATCGGCGATGGTGAAACGACACGATAAATAAGAGAGAGGGAGAGAGAGAGACACGTTGCCTTCAGCCATGGCTATGACTCTATAGAGAACAGACGGTCAATGACGAATTCTACTGAAGAGACCAGGAGCGACTCCGCACGCTTTGCACACACAGAAGTCGCAGAACTGCAACTGTGCCATTCCACGCCAAATGATGCAGAGGTGCCGCTCCCCCCCCCCTCCCAGGAATGTTATGTTAATTATTTTGTGACCTTATGACTCGGAAAGCAACAACACAATGGTATTTTCTAAGATGCAGTGCTTTGCGAAAACCTATGTCGCTTTGAGCAGACATGATGGCCACATAAGGCACGGAGCGTCTTATTTGATAGGGGAAGTTTATTTTACGGTATTTGATCTTTCACCATCGCACTCGAAGGGCTCGACGCTTCCGGCATACATGAAATTCGCAAGGTGTGTGCAAGTTTGCGATTTTTTTTTGCAATACGAAATTCTTGAATTTCTTCCTCGATTTTTTTTTTTGCAAATAGCTCCAGTATTGTACCCTAACCACAAGAAATCCAGTCACGCGGGGGAAATGTATGCCGCACTAAAAAAGTCAAGTTGTGAAAATTCGACAAAATGCACATTTTGACCGAAAAATTATGTATGACGAGGTCAGGATAGAAGAGTGATCAATGTGTCATTCGATGCACCGTCTTCCTAGCAAGACGTAGCAAAAAAATCTCAGACGTACTTTTTGTCAAACTCAAATAATATATATATATATAATAAAGAGGGGGGAAAGCCATTAAAAAATAAGTAAATGATGCTAGACGTGTTTGAAATTCAAACTTACAGATTAAAATGACTTCTATGGCTGCTCGTAGAGAAACAGATACTCATTGAACGATACGACAGCACCAGAGGACACGTGTTTCGCCGTGTTTGCGGCTCGTCGGCCCTGGGTAGCTGCGCATCGTTCGGGATTGGCAAACCAGGGGTCAGTCAGCGAGCGATATACACCTGGGAGGGTGACTGAGCACTCCTCAATGCCACAGTGCAAGCCAGTGAATTATAAAGAGGGGGGAAAAGCCATTATATATATATATATATATATATATATATTGAATTTCAGTCAACTTCGCAAACGTATATGCGCACTGCAGCGCACCGTAGCGAAGGAACAACTGAGCGGGTCGCTCTCAAAACACTAGACAGAAAGAAAGCACTACGCAGTCGCATTATTGGAGAACAAATAACAATTGCGAACACGTGTTTCCCTCCTTCAACGGTTGTGCAGTAAGCGCTGATCAATCTGGCCATCTTGTGCACTGACGAAACTTTTGGCCAGCTCGCGGTGCTAGTGGGAGATAAATAAACACATGGAGAGTAGCGTTTATTCCAGCTTTATGGTAGAATATGGTTGCTTTTGCCCCTGGTGGTATGCGCCAGTCGAGTCGTTGACATGAGGAGGGCAATCACGACATGAACACTCATCAAGTACTACCTGCACAGAGTACAAGCGGTGAATGATTTCACTCAGTAAGTTTCTGGGGTGTGCCATTCTTTCTTTCATCTTTTGTGTTTGTGTGTGTTTGCGTGTCAAGTCATTCCTGCATTGGTTATTATTGCAGTATTCCTACACAGATTAGCACCTTTTCGCTGTGCACTCCTCTTGCACGTATATAAATGTTACTTAGTAGCTGTGATATACGATTTTTTTTCGCATTGTGCGCCAAGAGTGGAAATGTACGCATAAGAGAAAAAAAAATTGACTGTCATGGGTGCTGCCACTTTCAATATCAGAGAAGCTATTTTCGGCCATTTCTCATGTGCGCACAACTATGATACTGTGTTATTCAGGTCGGGTCTACATTTACTTCATTATAGTCTTGTGTACAGGCAATAGTTATTTTGTACTTTTATGGAATAGCAAGCCGGCGTGCTGCATGGCTTACCTTTCCCCTTTTATCTTTCCTTTTCATTTTTTTTTCTGCCAATAAATCCCCCCCGTCAACTGTAGACGTTTTTAACGTAGTAGCACACATATTTTACTTTAGCGAGTTACTTTCAATGTAGTTAAAAACGTGTCCCTAAAAACTTCATCAAGAGATGCGCGTGGCGCTCAATCACAGTTTGCCGTAAAAGATATTGCACGGGGCACGCGAGATTCCTGAAGGATGATTTTGAAAGCATTATTCTGTACTTAGCAGTAAAAAACTTCAAGCCTGTGAACACCCATTTTGGATTCTCTGCTTTTACAGAACGTCCCGTTTACAAAGGATGCTCTCGTAGTGGAGGAAGGTGAAGTGAACGCTGGCAAAAGCCTTCATTCCCTCTACAACTTCACACGTACAAAACTGCAGTTCATTCCATCAGACATCGTGTTCGTCTTTTCGGGGTGAGAGCATATCTTCCATTATCTCTTATCTTATTACCTTCCCAAAGTACTATACATGGAAGGCATTTTTAAAGCAGCAGTACATTATGCCTCCCCATGACCACGCCTCTTGTACTTCAACCATCCACAGGGACTGTAACGTCAGTCGGAGAACGACCCAGTGGACACCACATATCCCAGAGAGAGACATCCCAGAAAAATCGCAAACGTCGCAGACGTATCTCTTACGTCACAGGAATGTTGCAGGGATGTACACAATGGGACGTTATGTACACTCATAGCTTGTACATCCCTGCGACATCCCCTGGACATGGAGCACACGATATGTCTCAATAAGAAGAATGACTCAATTTTAAGAAAATAAGTTCAATAAATCTGGTTCCGTTGATTTTTTGAAAGATTCTGTATAGGTATACGTGGCATATGTAATGAGAGTGGTATATGTAAGTAATGTAAATATGTAATGGTTTACAAGTGCAACAGTAGTTTGGTCTCGAATATTCGTCCTAAGTATTCGTGAAATAATCGCAAACCAAAAATTTAACTTGTAGGAGCATGAAACATGAGAAATAAGTAAGGACCTTAGATATCTCTATCATTCGCGTGCTTGTGTATGTACAAAATACTCACGTAAGAGCTTCAAGCAATCGGGGAAAGCTATGGCCATTACAGCTGCATCCAGCCGATTATCACATTATACACGATAGCTTGAATTGAAACACGGTATATGATAGGCAGAGACGTCAGAAATGTTAAGGAATTAATTAGGCGTCGTTGCAGACTTAAGTAATTGCAACGAAGCATTCTCGTCACTGTTACAGATGTTTCACGCCCTACTACACTTAATCAGCGATCCTCAAAGAATGTATTTCAGTATATGGTTCAATCGGTGTGCCATAGTAACTGGTATGCACGGCTAACTATGCGTGCCAATGACTGCATGACACACTGGTTTAGATCTTCTGCTGGGAGGGGACCGTCGTCGTTTTTAGGGCCAGGGCAGTATTATTTTTGTCACGGGATGTGGTCAAGCAAGCCTCTGAAGAAAGAAGCTAGTAGGTAGTGGAGCCCGAAACAAGCTTTCAGTTTTCATTCCTGTGTTGTCTGTTCTTCCGAACCGATCGCTACAATTTCAATTTCAATGACGATGCATCCGATCGATTGATGCACTAGTCTACCGCAGCGCTTTTGGTACTTTGATGAAAATATAATAGTCATCCTCGCAGTGGTGGGACAAAGTTCTAACCAATGCCAACTTCATCTGCCAATCTAGCGTTTTCCTCAGTCGGCCATGCGCTATACTAACGTTAATAAATCGCGAGTCGGTCTTCGAAATGCAGAGCTTGTGCAAAATACGCCTTTTATAACTAGATAACCCTTCCTTCTGACCTCGATACGCCACCGCTTGACGGCACTTGAAGAGTGTGAATTTCATGGTTAAAACTTCCTTGTCAGCTTTAAAAACATGTCACTCTCTTCATATCGCAGGCGGAAAGTATTCACAACTGAAGGGAAACAGAAGAGCTATAGTCCACAAGGTACGAAATATGAAAGTATTACGTATTCTGCTGCTATTGATATAACGACATGAGATGTTACGAATCAGCACATGGTGCTTATACACATTAAAAGTATGCACTTTCTTTTCTCATTCAAGGTCTCACATGGGAGAAAGGAATATGCAACGCCAGCAAAAAGTTTATTATTGTTAGCGATATAGGCAAGCGTTTCAGTGCCTTGCCAAATGCAGCGTTCCAGCTTGCTCGCCTGTGAGTAAACCACATACGCTCTAGTTGAAATGCTTCAGAAAACCAGAAGCACATAACAAGCTCTTAGCTAACCCTCATTCGAAACACGACCGTTCCGTCTCCTCATCTGTTGAGTGTCAGGGACGTGCACTTTTTGTGACACCTTGCATTGTTAACAATGCCAACAAAAAGCTTATAGTTCGCTCTCGTCTCACATCGGAAATCACCGCCGATCAGAGTGTAACAATAAGAGAGTGCCAACATGTGCAAACTGTAGATCCGGCCACCCTGCATCGTCTTCTTTATGTTCAGTGAAGACTGCCACAAAAAGACGCCAAGATCGGATATGCAGCTTCCATCTCACGCTCCCAGGGTGGTAGTGCCACCGTCACGTATGGTACAAATGAACACGACTTTCCCGCACTCCCACCTCGGCCTGCACAAGCCGAACGAAGGTTGCAGAACACCATCGCGGCGAAGTCCATCAGAAGCAGCCATCAAACACCCCCTGGTCCATCTAGGCGGATTAAACGCATTTACGCCGGTGTGACAGTACCAGCAGGCATGACAAGACAGTTACCACCATCAACCATCGAAGCTGTGCCTCCTGTGACACTTTTCTCTGCGGTGCTCGCGACAGTCAAGGCAATTGTCTCTGCATTTCCTGGAGCGTCGCAGCTGCCCGAGGTTCAAGCGCTTCTGGCATTGGAAGCATTATATTTACCTCAGCATGATGGAATTGTATAGAAAGGCTATAGCGATGCAGTTGAATCCTCGCAATCTACGTAACAAGCTCCTTGGTTTTAAATCTCATCGACAACAACAGAACTTCCATTTCATAGCTGTATGCAAACTTGGCATGGGTGCGGCACACCGCCGTTAATGGATATACAATCTATCGATCTCATCAACCCTTTGAGATCAGAACAGCGTTATACGTTTGTAATGACCTCGTTACTGCACCGAAAGGGTCACTTTCTCATCGCTCTTATGATTATGTCAACTGTAAGATCCGCCTTGGGCACATGCTGTTAACAGTCGTCAATATCCATCTACGTCCCGCGGTACAGGCTCCGTGGACTGAACTCGAACGCTTATTCAATTCACTGGAATCCCCAGCTCTCGAGCTGGGTGACTTCAATGCTCACCATACGGCTTGGGGAAGGAGGCCTCGTAGGACGGACGGTCGGGGAAGGAGGTTTTTGGAAGGAATGGTGAATGCTTACATGTGCCTACTTAACAACTGACAGCCAACTTATATGCGATCACCAACGTCACTGGATGTACTGGATCTTTCGTGGTGCTCAGTACGCAGAATTGGCCACTTGTCGTGCGCTACCGATGTCGACACCCGAGGGGGTAACCACTTTGACTTATATATTTCACACGACAGACTGCCCCTCTCACCCACTACCGGACTGATAACTTTCACGAACTGAAGACTCTTTCGTGCCGGCCTCCGAACATCTGGGCACACCGGTATGTCCCCAGAGGCCCTCTCGCAAACTACTCGTTGCGTCATTCAGGACGCGGGGATCCTGTCTAAAAGAGTAACAGGTCACGTTGGTCATTCTCCAGCAATTAACCACCTTAAGGCATAACACTGCAAAGCAGAACAAACGGCTCGTCGAACAGGGCAACTTCCTGACATTCTAGCATACCGCCGGATGAAAGGTAATGCAACACGAGAACTTTAAGAAAGAAGACCGAAAGCGTTGGCGTAAGTTTTGTCAACACTTTTCACCGTTTGACCCGGCCACAAAGATCTGGAGGACAATTCCAGCTCGGAAGGACGCGACCCCACAAAAGAATCCTCTCGCGGCATTGGCTATCGTTATGGGTGTAGACGAAAACAAGCTAGCGACAGATTTATCCGTCGTATTAACGACACCGGCGGCTGCCTCGACGACTGCGCTACGTAGCAGCTTTGTCCAGAGCTTTATGGCTGAAATTCATCAAGACTAGCCCCGTCCACCGGATGTGATGGACAGCGACTTTATTCTAATCGAGCTAAAGACAGCGTTTAAACTTATGAGTGTAGGCTTATCCCCGGTACCAGATAATACGACTTATGCCGCACTCCGTAACCTTGACGGCAGGTCAATCCCAGCGCTCCTTCATGTTTATAATACGTCTGGGCAACTGGGATCCCTACCAACTACCTGGAAGGAGCCGTTTGTTGTTCGCGTCCAAAAACCAGGCAAACCCCTAAATCTCTTGTCCGTTTTCGCCGTGTGAGCCTCACAAGCTGTGCAGGAAAACTGATGGAGAGAATGGTTTTACATCGTCTCAACTGGTGGCTGGAAAAGCAGGGTGCGCTACCCCACAAAATGGCAGGCTTTCATCGCCACCGAAGCTCCATGGATTCAGTTCTCGACTTACAACATGCTCGTGCACATCGCCGGATCATTGTATCCGTTTTCCTCTACACCAAGCGCGCCTATGGTACGGTCTCGCACATTTGTGTGCTGCGCGCCTTGCGCTTTTATGGAGTATGTGGTCGACTCTTCAACTGGCTCTACGATTTTCTTACGAACCGGCCTATCGCTCTCCGCACATCCCATGGCCAAAGCACCAAGCATCCTGTTCGTCGAGGTGTACTCCAAGGAAGCATTCTGCAAGCAAGGAAGCATTCTGAGTCTTATACTCTTTAGTGTGGTATTGGCACGCCAAAAATCGATAACTCCTCGCAAAGTAGCATTCTCTGAATGTGCCGATGACGTTGCCATTTGGATAGTAGGCAAGTCACGACCAGCCATTCAGCGCATTTTGCAGCTAGCATTAAATAATGTTCATCAGTACTTGACGTGACTTGGGAAGGACCTTTCGCCAGAAAAATGCGTCGAGCTCTCCTTCACCCGCAAGGCTATGAGAATTTCGCTCTTTGGGTTGGTGTAAAAAAACTCGAGCCTGTACGGTCCCATCGCTTCCATGGTGTCGCCATGGACTCGGACCTGCGCTGCGCTTGCACATTAAGCACCTTCTAAACCAAAGTGCCAGCGATGGCTTCCTGCAATTCAACATATCTTTGCCTTTTGGATAGGGCTATGATCAGTGCTCCATTCTAGCCGTTCACACAGCTTTGGTGAGGGCGAGTGTGCTTAACAGCCACAGAATCATGCACAGAATTTCTACAACGCCATTAAAGGCCCTTTGCCCTCGGACCCTGTTTGCCCGAAGCCTTCGTCGCTGCCTTGGAGTTCCAAGAGTGGCTGAAACACGGCAAGTGATTGCTGAAGCTGGTGAACTCGCAGTGGTGCTTCTCCGTGAGCGTGAAACGACTCGACATTTCCTATGTTTGCGTGCGCACATTCCCCGTCAACCGCTCCTTAGGAAAATTCGATACCATCCTGAAAGTAATTTCCATCGCGTAGAGCAGATGACACGCAAGGTTCTCACTGGCTGCATAGCTAAGGACATCACACCACCGGACGCGCCCTGGTCTCTGCCTGTGCCACCTACCTTCGTACATTTTTCGGAACTCCAGGAGCGAAGAGATCAGGTTCCCCCTCAAGTCCTTCGAGCCCATTTTTATGCTCTGGTAGACGGGAAGTTTTCTCCCTCTGCCGCAGGATACACCGATGACGCATCTCGAAATCGCAAGTCCGCCTCGGCATTCGTCATCCCGTCTGAAGGTGTAGTGGAAGGACGTCACCTTACGCATCAAACCTCATCCGCAGCTGAGGAACTCTATGCCATATTTTTCTGTCTGCAGCACATCGTTGATTTTACTCCGCGGGAATGGGTCGTGTTCGCTGACTCTACATCTGCGACGCAACCGACTGCAATTTCTGGCATCCGAGGCCTATTCGCCTGGTTAGTGATGGATGTGTTAATGGCTTACAACCTTGTCTACGAAGCAGGGCACAGGCTGGTGCTGCAATGGGTTCCAGCCCATTGCGGTGTCAAAGGGAATGAACAGGCCGACAGCGCCGCAGAAACAGCTCACTCGTCTCGAAGATAGACTCGTATCGCGCTGCTGAGAGAAGATCGTCGTTCCAGTCCTCGGCTCCTCGTGACACCTCTGGACCGCTTGACATCCCCCCCCCCCCCCGCCCAGCCATGCCCAGCCAACAGAGTTGATCCAGGCTTATGAAGGGGGTGAATGCAGATTATTTGTGTGTCCACAAAGAAAGGTATAGCTTGTTCCCTGACTTTTTTTCCTCTGAAGCATGAAACCAGGGTTGGCTACCGGAAACGAGAAACAGTAATTACCGAAATTCAACAGGGAACGAAAATGAAAACGGAAACAAAATTGTTTTAGTTTCCACTACCAGAAACCGAAACGGAAACGAAATTCAAAAGTGGTAACGTTAACGGACACCAAATTCGCAGGACGTTTCAGTGTTTTCGCGGTAATATGAAAATTATATATATATATATCCGCACTATTCTTCCAGTCATCTTTCATTCATTCATTCGTTTATTTTCGAGAATTTCTTTCGTGTTGACCCCACTACACAGCAACATAGCCGCGAAAGTCCTGGATGACGTGTTATTTTTGCGCACGAGCGGAGACTTTTGAAACTTAAAGGCATGTATATCCGCAAGACAGAGAGGCATCTACTTGCGGTGTATAAGATTCGTGACGAACTTTGCATTAAGGTTTTAGTGTTTTTGTTTGGTGTAGCTTTCCTCTTGCATCCATTATGTAACTAGAACATCTCACATGAAAAAGCCAAAACCAGACAGTACGAGTTCCGGATCAGAAACAGAAACCAGTACCGGAATTACCACGGAAACGGAATTAGAAACCACTACCGAAAATCCTCCAGAAACGGAAACAGAAACTCAAACGAAAAGCCGAGTTTTTCAGTTACCGGAAACGGAACCAGAAACAATAATATTTTCGGCAACCAACCCTGCATTGAACATATAATGAGAGAAAGGAAGAAAGTTATGACGGCTCATGCGAATGACATAATTGCGAATGACATCAAATGCACCAGTAATATTCGATACATGCAGTCTTAATTATGGTAATGATGGGAATAACTCAACCAATCGAATATGTACGAAATGAGTAATCACACAAAATCTAACAATAAATTCCATTCTGTCTTCGAAAAAAGAAAATCACCTTTACTCTGTAAACACAAATTGTCCCAGATGGTCCTGGAGTTACGCATGCTCGGTCCTGCGGCAGACTGCGTGAGTTATCCCTCCCTTGTTAGTAGCGATGCTGTACTTGCCAGGCTTAAACTAAAGAGAACGTGATAGCCTCCGTCATCTTATCTGCTCCTGGTTAACATTGTTATCTTCACCCTCAAGCGTACAGCCTGTTGGCCCAAACAAGGTACCGCTGTTGGTGTGAGACAGTCCTATCGACTTCTTCGGCCTTCACCTTTCTACTTTGTCGTCATTCTATCACTGTTTAGAGTGAATGAGATGCCGCCTTCGTCGCATTTACGCCCGCAAGCTTGTGTCCTTCTTCCATGTCAACTCCACCGTTGTGAGCGTTAGCTGCACTTGGCATCATGAATCGTAGGGGAATTTTAGCGGTGATGTATTTGAGAAGCTTGCAGGACAATGTTTTGTTTTCTGGTTTCAACTGATTCCGTGTTAGCACCGCGAAGCAATTGTCGCTATCAGCGGCGTACAGACGAGGACCGAGGGAAAGAGCATAGCAGCAAGGAGTTGGAAATATGGGGTTAGTACGTCTCCTGGGCCGACTTCAGTGACAACTGCGTAGACATTCGTCTGCCGTAAAGCAAAGGGAGCAAATTAGACAACACAGCACTGGTTAAGACAGAACATACCACATCTCGGTCTTTAGCACAACGTCGGCTACCACCTACGGGCGGACGCTTTCACCCACAGGGTCACGCCACTGGTGCAGGACAATCCATGAAAGGCCTAGGGCAATGACTCTTTTTAAATGTATTTTGAAAATAATGTCTCGTATACAATTTTCTGTTTTCCAGACTCGGTGCACCGACGGCCTGCACACCGGACCACTATTTGCTGGAGGGAAACTCTAGGCTTTTTGATCTGTTGCCTTGTGTTATGAGCAATATTACAAATCATCTCACGTGAGTACCTGATTACTTACCGCCACTAATCAAGAGTGCGCAGTCTCGTATTCAATTCGAGATTGCTCCCGTAATAATTTCGCAGTTGACATTAATGAGATCTAACGCGTAATTTCTGAAAATTAACAGCGATAGGAGGATACAGGTCAACAACTGACTCACAGACCTCCAGGGGTGGGCAGCAAAAGTAATATTTTGTATTATAATACAAACGCATAATACTTCCCACAAATCAGTATTATATACCAATTACAGTACTGAGATGGTACACTACGTAATACCAGGGTCCTTCAATGCTCCTGGTCATCTAACTCCGTCGTAACCCTATGAAAGAGGTCGTTCTAGGCCGAGGAGCGACCGCCATGGCGGCGCTCTCGATACTACGGGTGCTACTCCAACCGGCTCGTAGCTGTTGCGGGTGGTATTTCTCGCACGGCGTTCGTGAAAGAATAATTTATGCCCAAATGCTGCTGTGTCGTTCTGCAATTCCGGGAAGCAGTCACGCAGAGAACGTATGCCGCTATTCGCATTTCTTACCGACGAAACTCTGAAGAATGCGTGGAATCGTGCCACTCCGCCCCCCCCCCCCCCCGACTGGAGACTTCAGTTTCCACTCTCCCAACACACGTCTGCATGCCAATCATTTCCACGCGGACGATATCTCACTACAGCGTGACAATCAACGTAAGATTGCATAGGGGTACAAGTGTTTGCTCCCCTCATTTTCTACCCATAGTAGTTGAACAACAACAACGTTATTACGATATGATGACTGGAGAGTTTCACCGTCAAGGGCGATACTCTACCCCATTACACTACTCTCCCCATAGTTGCTTTGCGGCGCTAACAAGGAATTTACATATATACGCCCCCCCCCCACACACACACATATATATATATAAAGAGGGGGAAAAGCCATTAAAAAATAAGTAAATAATGCTAGACGTGTTTGAAATTCAAACTTACAGATTAAAATGGCTTCTATGGCTGCACGTAGAGAAACAGATACTCATTGAACGATGCGACAGCACCAGAGGACACGTGTTTCGCCGTGTTTGCGGCTCGTCGGCCCTGGGTAGCTGCGCATCGTTCGAGATTGGCAAACCAGGGGTCACTCAGCGAGCGATATACACCTGGGAGGGTGACTAAGCACTCCTCAATGCCACAGTGCAAGCAGGTGAAATATAAAGAGGGGGGAAAAGCCATTAAAAAAAAATCTGTTTAATCTGTAAGTTTGAATTTCAAACACGTCTAGCATTATTTACTTATTTTTTTTAATGGCTTTTCCCCCCTCTTTATATTTCACTGGCTTGCACTGTGGCATTGAGGAGTGCTTAGTCACCCTCCCAGGTGTATATCGCTCGCTGAGTGACCCCTGGTTTGCCAATCTCGAACGATGCGCAGCTACCCAGGGCCGACGAGCCGCAAACACGGCGAAACACGTGTCCTCTGGTGCTGTCGCATCGTTCAATGAGTATATATATATATATATATATATAAGTTGAAATAAACGAATGCGGTTGACCACGAAAAATAAAATTCATTCATTCATTCTCTCATTCTTTGTAATTGTCTTGCGTCACCATAAGATCCCATTCCTGTTGAAGACAGCGCTGCTGTCGAAACGTCGAATACTCCCTCTTAGTTTTTAATAAAGTTCCCCTTTTATTCCTTGTCCTGTAGAAGCACCGTCTCCACTTCTGATCTTTATTGAATACCTATATATATATATATATATATATGAATGTATAACTGAGTACAGATGGACGCGAAAACAAATAGACTACAAGTAATGAAGAGACTTGGGAGGCCGTATAAAGGTTAAAACACTTGCTACTTTTATTACATTAATAATTAAGGGGGCGCTAGGAATAGATTTACAGTTAGGGGTCGACGTTGCGGCAGTCAGCGCTGCCTTCAACAGAACTAAACTTGGAAATAGGTGACAAGGGCTTATATACAAGGGAAAGGGGGGAAATGAGAGGGGAACAGTGCACGTGGAGCGGAGTTGGTGATGTTGCAGGAGCGTTGTTGCTAATGGTCCATTGAGCACTTGCAGGAGCGTTGACTGTCTTCCAGGAGAGTTCTCCTTGGTCGTCTGATAAACCTGAAAAGATAAGAGAGATACGGCAGAAAGAACGAAAGAGGGTCGGGGGACTTGGTCTAGGAGCTAAGGCTGCGAACTGTAGACAATACGCCGGGGTCTTCGTTTATCGTGGACTGGAATTTGTGGATTAGGAATGATTCACGCTGTTGCCTGCTACGGTCTGAGGGGAAACCAGATTGTAAGATGTACACGTGGATGTCCTTGAATGAGTGGCCGGTTTGATTGAAATGACGCGACACAGGGAGATTTGGTTTCTTTGTAATATCGGACCTGTGATTATTAAAACGAATTCGGAATGATGTTGTAGTTTGGCCGATATATTGTGCTTTGCATGCGTTGCATTGCAATAGATATACTACGTTGGATGAGTTGCAGTCAGAAGTAGTTTTGATTTTTACTTGGAAGTTGCTGTTTGTGCTTTGTACCCTGTCTGCAGTCTGCATTACAATACAAATTTGGCATCTTCGTCCGTTGCATGGGTGGCAGCCTTCGGTTGTAGGAGGTGGCTTATTGACTTTTGCGTTGACTAAGTGGTCTTGAAGATTTCTTGCACGACGATATGCTATGCGTTGCGGTTCAGGGAATATTTCTCCAAGGCGCTCCGACTGTGTTAAAATTGGGTGATGACGTTTCAGTATGTTTTTAAGGTTAGGGATCGCGCCATTGAAGGTGACTGTAAGATAAACCCGCTTGGGGCGTTCGGGGCGTGTTGAGTTTTTTAGAAGTTCACTGCGATTAGTACGGCGGGCTCTACATATCGCGTCCTTCACGAGATCCTGGGGGAAGTTTCGGCTGACCAGCGTGTTTTGAAGATCGTTAAGGTTTGCGTCCAGCTCGTCCTCTTGGGAACAAATGCGCCGGTAGCGGAGGGCCTGACTGTACGGGATGGCCAATTTTGTATGTCGGGGATGGCAGCTGTGAAATGATAGGTACTGTTGGGAGTCAGTCGGTTTTCGGTACAGATTTGTTACGAGGGTGCCATTGGATATGCCTATATGGACATCTAGAAAATCTATGCTCTCTCTAGAATAAGCGTGAGTGAATTGTATTGTGGGGTGCATGTTACCGAAGTTTTCAATGAAAGACAGAAGCGAGTCTTCAGAATGTGGCCACAGCATGAATATGTCGTCCAAAAAGCGCTTAAAAATTAGGGGTTTAAGTTGACAGGTGCTAAGGAACCGTCCTTCTACATCACCCATAAAGATATTCGCGTAATTTGGGGCCATTTTCGTGCCCATGGCTGTGCCGTTAATTTGAATGTAATGCCTGTTGTCAAATTCAAAATTATTACATGTGAGTATTAGAGAAATTAGTGTTTCTACGACAGCAGAGTCGTACGGTTTTTCGGAAAATTTTTCATATGTTACGACAGTGGCATGGATGCCGTCATCGTGAGGAATATTGGTGTACAATGAGGTAACATCGAGTGTTACAAGCAGGGAACCGGTCGGGACTTCGATATCCGAAATTTTTAACCCTTATACGGCCTCCCAAGTCTCTTCATTACTTGTAGTCTATATATATATATATATATATATATATATAAGTTGAAATTGTAGCGACCGGTGGACAGCGACGAAGATGGCCACGCGCCTGGAGCACCTGCCTCAGTTCCACCGGCGCGGCCATGGAGACAGGCCACAGTCATCGCCTCTCCGTGGCATAGCATCATCGCCGGTCGGGGCTCATGTAGAGGAAGACCATCGTCCTCTACATTTGGTGACCCGAATAACGAACACCATGTTCGGCATAATTCGGCCCAGTACCATCCCAAATTTCACAACGACGGCTATTATGGGGCAGCAACATCCGCTCACCTGCTCAAGACAGCAGACGATGGCGCTAGGGCCCACCTATCGTGAGTCACCGAGCACGTCTCTCCGCCGGGGCTCGTAATCGGAGGCTACGCTCACTTCTTCTGACCCGGCACTCTTCGGCTTCAACGCCCCGTACCGGTCGCGGTACGCCGTGGTCCCGCACTCTTCTTCAGGCCTCCACGTACTTCGCGATGGCACACCCCGGCATCACCAGCGACTGTTCAATGAGCAACACGCTCCACTACCGGTATCGGTACGTCGCTGTTCTTACGCCCTGACGCCGCACATACGTCAGCTCGGCAACGCTTTCCGGAGGTCGCTCGCGGAAATGTCTCACGCTGCCCCCATCGCCCTGCTTCCACTTGACACGACGCAAGCTGATCACTGGCGCAGCAGCACGACGGCACAGCGCACTAAATCGACCGTCCGCAACAACGCTCTACAACGAACGTCCACGCCCGCTATCCTGCCGCGCCTGCTGCCGCGAACTCAAGCCGTACTTTCTCACTTCTCAAGCCTCACTTTCCCACGTCCACGTGCCGTCGCCATTCCTCCCGTCTTAGTATCGACGCGCAAGCGCCGCTCCGCGTCTGAGGGGGGGAGTGATGTAGCGGCCGGTGGACAGCGACGAAGATGGCCACGCGCCTGGAGCACCTGCCTCAGTTCCACCGGCGCGGCCATGGAGACAGGCCACAGTCATCGCCTCTCCGTGGCATACCATCATCGCCGGTCGGGGCTCATGTAGAGGAAGACCATCGTCCTCTACATGCGGTTGACCACGAAAAATAAAGGTATTCAGTAAAGATCAGAAGTGGAGACAGTGCTTCTACAGGACAAGGTATAAAAGGGGAACTTTATTAAAAAATAAGAGGGAGTATTCGACGTTTCGACAGCAGCGCTGTCTTCAACAGGAATGGGATATTATGGTGACGCAAGGCAATTGCAAAGAATGAGAGGGGAATATGTACAAGGACAGAGGGCAGCACACGTGCTTTGTCAAACAAAGGTAAAGGGGTACAATGAATCATAGGCAGTCATGTTCTTCGCCGGAGGGCAATGATTTCCTGGGGTGACCAACCGGGGAGTCTGAAAAAGATACAAAAGAGTGTATGTATTCTGAGGGAATTAGGAATTTAGGTTGCGAACTGTTGAGAGGACGCCGGGGTCCTCGCTAATCTGGCTTTTAAATTTGTAGATGGAAAACCCGATTGCAGAACGAAAATGGCTATGTCGTTAATTGAGTGGCCGGGTTTACTAAAATGTCGAGACACTGGCAGATTTGGTTTCTTTGATACGTCGGTCCTGTGGTTGTTGAATCGGATTCGGAAGGATGTAGCTGTTTGACCGATATATTGGGCCTTGCACTCATTACATTGAAGGAGATAAAGGACGTTAGAAGAGTTACCATTACCAAGAGTTACCAAGAGACCATTAATTTTTGTGCGATAGTTAGAATCTGTGCTTTCTACTCTGGTAGCCGTTTGCATTAATTTACAGATCTGGCATCTGCGTCCGTTGCATGGTTGACAACCGTTGTGTTCCGAGGACTTGTTTAACTTGGCGTTCACAAGTCTGTCTTGGATGTTCCTTGCTCGACGATAAGTAACGCGGGGTGGTTCCGGAAACACCTGACTCATACGATCAGATTGGGTGAGGATTGCATAGTGCCGTTTAAGTATGCGGTTTACGTCCGGGGCATAACCGTTGAAGCTAATAGTGAGGTTTACCGAAGAATTCTTATCGGCTCGGGGCTGAGTTTGGAATAGGTTCTCTCGATCGGTTGATCTAGCTCTGGCTATGGCATCTTTTACGACCTGATTAGGATATTTTCTATCTGCGAAAGTTTCTTCAAGGCTCTCAAGATGATTGTCTAGTTCATCATCGTTAGAACATATTCTCCGGTAACGCAGCGCCTGACTATAAGTGATAGCTAGCTTAGTGTGCCTGGGGTGGCAACTCTGGAACGATAGATATTGTTGGGAGTCGGTAGGCTTGCGATACAGACCGGTGGTTATGATTCCATTATGTAGTTTAACTTCCACATGCAGAAAATTAACAGCTGAGGAGGAGTAATTGAATGTAAATTCAATACTGGGGATGTACTTGGTTAAAGCCGTTAACAAACAACTGAAGGTCGTATTCGGAGTGGGGCCAAATAATGAATATATCATCTAGGAATCGCTTATATAGGAGTGGCTTCAGTGCACAATTTCTGAGGAACGGTTCTTCCAAGGATGCCATGAAGATATTTGCATAGTTAGGGGCCATTTTTGTTCCCATTGCTGTACCATTGACCTATATGTAGCGTTTGTCGTCGAATTCAAAGTTATTGCATGTTAGGATCAGGTTCAGGAGTTCCGTGAGGACAGACGTATCATAACCCTGATCGGGTTGATTCTTAAATGCACACTCTGCTGCTGCTATTCCATCTGAGTGAGGAATGTTAGTATACAGCGAAGTGACATCTAGGGTTGCTAACAGACAGTTAGGGGGAACGTTTATTTTACGTATATCTTGAAGGAAATGGTTGGTAGCCTTAACGTACGAGTCGAATTTAGACGGGATGGGCTTGAGGAGATGATCCACGAATGATGAAAGATTCTCAGTGGCTGTACCATTACAGGAAACAGTCGGTCTTCTGGGGTTACCCGGCTTATGTATCTTGGGGAGCATGTAAAATCTACCAGGCCTAGGGTCCTTTGGGAGTAAATACTGGTACAAGCTCTCGTCAATCTTTTTAGCGTTTTTTAATCCTGTTAGGACCTTGGTTACATTGGCACTAATTTCGGGGAATGGGTCAGTTTCGAGAGGTCTGTAAAATTCCGCGCACTGAAGTTGGCGGAGGCCTTCTGTAACGTATGATTGTTTATCCATTACAACTATCGCGCCTCCTTTATCTGCCCTCTTAATTACGATATCCTTGTCGTTCTCTAATGCCGACAAGCCTTCTTGCTCCTGCTTAGTGAGGTTATACCTGAGTTTGCGTTTGGCGCTGTCCTGATACGCACGGAAGATATCCTTCTGAACTTAATGCTAAATGCTTTAATGTACAAATCAAGGGTTTTATCTCGGTTAGGTTCTGGAGTGAACTCTGATTTTATACGAAACAAATTACCGTTCGACTATGTCTTTTCATGAAAATATTCTGCAAGGCGTAGCCTCCGGGCAAAGTTATCAAGATCTAAATGTAACTGGTATTCATCCATTCTTGCATCATTAGGGCAGAACGATAATCCTTTACCAAGTAGGGAACGATCGGAGTTCGTAAGTTCACGTGAAGAAAGGTTGATACGTTACAATCTTTTGGTAGTCGGTCGGCATCACGCATTGGAGGGGAATTATTATTTAGATGCGTTTCAGGGGCCTGCTGCAGATTAGGGTTTGAGGCTACAGCAGAAGTGGAGAAGAAATTGGGCGCTTTTGAGGCTGTGTTATCGGCGGTATGATGTTGTATGTTATCCCGAGTGAGCTTTTTTTTTCTTTCTGTAGTTTTAGGCTCACTCGTTTCTTTTGAAAGAACTCGTCTAGTTCTGCTCTATGAGACTCAGATAAGGTGGTTGCGTTTGAGACGGTGTTTGCCTCCTCTGACAGGGAATTGGTTGTATCTTGACACTGCAAAATTAGTATTTTAGTTAGGGCTAGGGACGTATTGTGCAGGGTTGATAGCCACTTTTTTTCAAGATTTTGGTTAAGAGGAAACGTAGATATCTTATGAATCTGCAGTCCTCGCGGGAATTTTCCACTCCTTTCATAAGTTACCAGAGTATTAAGGTGAGAGGAGTAGCGCGCAATTTTGTCCGCGATTTTTCTGAGTTGGAAAAACGCCTGAGTGTCACTGCTAGTAGTTTCGCCGGGTTGGGATTGACTAACCGGTGAGTCTGAACCAATTTATCCCCATTTTCAATTATATCAATTGTTGGCTGCACGTATAGCAGATGTTTGTAACTCAAACGTCGCCATGCCAGTACTGGGCAGCTCATTCGGCCTTCTTGGGCCTCATCAGCAGTACGCATGCAGGCAACGTTTGAGCGGATGGCGCCAGAAGGTCACATGGCCACGTGATGCCTCCCGTCAGGGTGTCATACGACACCTCTGAAAGCCCACTGCAAAGCCAGTCAAGTGTATAAGGGGAAAAATAGCAGGAGCTCTTTGGCTTCACGTATAGCATATGTTTGTACGTCAAGCGTCGCCATGCCAGTACTGGACAGCTGTTTCGGGCTTCTTGGGCCTCATCAGCAGTACGCATGCAGGCAACGTTTGAGCGGATGGCGTCAGAAGGTCACGTGGCACGTGATGCCTCCCGTCAGGGTCATAGACACCTCTGAAAGCCCAGTGTAAGGCCACTCAAGTGTATAAGGGAAAAAAATAGCAAGAGCTCTTTGGCTGCACGTATAGCAGATGTTTGTAAGTCAAACGTAGCCATACCACTACTGGGCAGCTGATTCGGCCTTCTTGGGCCTCATCAGCAGTACGCATGCAGGCAACGTTTGAGCGGATGGCGCCAGAAGGTCACGTGGCACGTGACGCCTCCCGTCAGGGTGTCATATGACACCTCTGAAAGCCCAGTGCAAAGCCGGTCAAGTGTATAAAGGAAAAAAAATAGCAGGAGCTCTTTGGCTGCACGTACAGCATATGTCTGTAAGTCAAACGTCGCCATGCCACTACTGGGCAGCTGTTTCGGGCTTCTTGGGCCTCATCAGCAGTACGCAGGCAGGCAACGTTTGAGCGGATGGCGTCAGAAGGTCACGTGGCACGTGATGCCTCCCGTCAGGGTGTCCTACGACACCTCTGAAAGCCCAGTGCAACGCCAGTCAAGTGTATAAGGGAAAAAATAGCAGGAGCTCTTCGGCTGCACGTATAGCAGATGTTTTTAAGTCAACCGTCGCCATGCCACTACTGGGCAGCTTATTCTGCCTTCTTGTGCCTCATCAGCAGTACGCATGCAGGCGACGTTTGAGCGGATGGCGTCAGAAGGTCACGTGGCACGCGATGCCTCCCGTCAGGGTGTCATACGTCACCTCTGAAAGCCCAGTGCAAGGCCAGTAAAGTGTATAAGGGAAAAAATAGCAGGAGCTCTTTGGCTGCACGTATAGCAGATCTTTGTAAGTCAAACGTCTCCATGCCAGTACTGGGCAGCTGATTCGGCCTTTTTGGGCCTCATCAGCAGTACGCAGGCAGGCAACGTTTGAGCGGATGGCGTCAGAAGGTCACGTGGCACGTGATGCCTCCCGTCAGGGTGTCATAAGACACCTCTGAAAGCCCAGTGCAAGGCCAGTCAATTGTATAAGGAAAAAAATAGCAGGAGCTCTTTGGGTGCACGTATATCACATGTTTGTAAGTCAAACGTCGCCATGCCAGTACTGAACAGCTGTTTCAGGCTTCTTCGGCCTCATCAGCAGTACGCAGGCAGGCAACGTTTGAGCGGATGGCGTCAGAACGTCACGTGGCACGTGATGCCTCCCGTCAGGGTGTCATAAGACACCTCTGAAAGCCCAGTGCAAAGCCAGTCAAGTGCATAAGGGGAAAAAATAGCAGGAGCTCTTTGGCTGCACGTACACCATATGTTTGTAAGTCAAACGTCACCATGCCAGTACTGGACAGCTGTTTCGGCCTTCTTGGGCCTCATCAGCAGTACGCTGCAGGTAACGTTTGAGCGGATGGCGTCAGAAGGTCACGTGGCACGTGATGCCTCCCGTCAGGGTGTCGTAGGACACCTCTGAAAGCCCAGTGCAAGGCCAGTCAATTGTATAAGGGAAAAAATAGCAGGAGCTCTGGGTGCACGTATATCACATGTTTGTAAGTCAAACGCCGCCATGCCAGTACTGAACAGCTGTTTCAGGCTTCTTCGGCCTCATCAGCAGTACGCAGGCAGGCAACGTTTGAGCGGATGGCGTCAGAACGTCACGTGGCACGTGATGCCTCCCGTCAGGGTGTCATAAGACACCTCTGAAAGCCCAGTGCAAAGCCAGTCAAGTGTATAAGAGAAAAAAAATAGCAGGAGCTCTTTGGCTGCACGTACACCACATGTTTGTAAGTCAAACGTCACCATGCCAGCACTGAACAGCTGTTTCGGCCTTCTTGGGCCTCATCAGCAGTACGCAGGCAGGTAACGTTTGAGCGGATGGCGTAAGAAGGTCACGTGGCACGTGATGCCTCCCGTCAGAGTGTCGTAGGACACCTCTGAAAGCCCAGTGTGAAGCCAGTCAAGTGTCTAAGGAAAACAAATAGCAGGAGCTCTTTGGCTGCACGTATAGCATATGTTTGTAATTCAAACGTCGCCATGCCAGTACTGGACAGCTGTTTCGGCCTTCTTGGGCCTCATCAGCAGTACGCAGGCAGGCAACGTTTGAGCGGATGGCGTCAGAAGGTCACGTGGCACGTGATGCCTCCCGTCTGGGTGTCATACGACACCTCTGAAAGCCCAGTGCAACGCCAGTCAAGTGTATAAGGGGAAAAAAATAGCAGGAGCTCTTTGGCTGCACGTAGAGCATATGTTTGTAAGTCAAACGTTGCCATGCCAGTACTGAACAGCTGTTTCGGGCTTCTTGGGGATCATCAGCAGTACGCAGGCAGGCAACGTTTGAGCGGATGGCGTCAGAAGGTCATGTGGCACTCGATGCCTCCCGTCAGGGTGTCATATGTCACCACTGAAAGCCCAGTGCAAGGCAGGTAAAGTGTATAAGGGAAAAAAATAGCGGGAGCTCTTTGGCTGCACGTATAGTAGATGTTTGTAAGTCAAACGTCTCCATGCCAGTACTGGGCAGCTGATTTGGCCTTCTTGGGCCTCATCAGAAGTACGCATGCAGGCAACGTTTGAGCGGATGGCGTCAGAAGGTCACGTGGCAGGGTGTCATACGACACCTCTGAAAGCCCAGTGCAAAGCCAGTCAAGTGCATAAGGGGAAAAAATAGCAGGAGCTCTTTGGCTGCACGTATGGCAGATGTTTGTAAGTCAAACGTCGCCATGCCAGTACTGGACAGCTGTTTCGACCTTCTTGGGCCTCGTCAGCAGTACGCAGGCAGGTAACGTTTGAGCGGATGGCGTCAGAAGGTCACGTGGCACGTGATGCCTCCCGTCAGGGTGTCGTAAGACATCTCTGAAAGCCCAGTGCGAAGCCAGTCAAGTGTCTAAGGAAAAAAAAATAGCAGGAGCTCTTTGGCTGCACGTATAGCATATGTTTGTAAGTCAAACGACGCCATGCCAGTACTGGACAGCTGTTTCGGTCTTCTTGGGCCTCATCAGCAGTACGCAGGCAGCCAACGTTTGAGCGGATGGCGTCAGAAGGTCACGTGGCACGTGAAGCCTCCCGTCTGGGTGTCATAAGACACCTCTGAATGTGGATGCACGTTGCACCTATGTTTATAATTTGATCGTGCATTCCCAGCCGAGGACATCTGTTTCGCTATACTTGGAGCTCGTCAGCCTTGCGCGGGGAAGTGGCACGATCTTCGGTCGGCGCTGACAGTGTGTCTCGGCGAGACATCAGCGTTCCACGGTGATGGCGCCACCTGTGAAGGCGACAGTGCAAGTCAGCAAGTGCATGTACAAAGGAAAAATAGCCGGAGCGCAGTGGCTGCACGTTGCGCATATTTTTGTAATTTGATTGTGCACTCCGTGCCGCGGACAGCTGTTACGCAATACTTGCAGCTCGTCAGCCCTACGCAGGGAAGTGACACGATGTTGAGTCGGTGCTGACAGTGTGTCTCGATGAGACATCGGCGTTCCACTGGGGACGCGCCAACTGTGCAGGCTGCAGTGCAAGCCAGCAAGAACATGCACACCAACAAGCACAAAGGAAAAATACCCGAAGCGATGTGGGTGCACGTTGTGCCTATGTTTATAATTTGTTCGTGCACTCCCAGCTGAGGACAGCTGTTTCGGTCTACTTGGAGCTGCTCAACCCTGCGCGGGGAAGTGACACGATATGGGGTCGGCGCTACCAGTGTGTCTCGGCGAGACGTCAATATTCCACGGTGACGGCACCACCTGTGGAGGCCGCAGTGAAAGCCAGCAAGTACATATACAAAGGAAAAGCGCTGAAGCTCCGTACCTGCACGTTGAACATATGTTTACAAGTCGATCGTGCACTCCCAGCCGAGGATAGGTGTTTCGCTCTACCTGGTACACGTCAGCCCGGCGCATGGAAGTGACGCCATCTTGAGTCGGCGCTGACAGTGTGTCTCGGCGAGATATCAGCGTTCCACGGTGAAGTCGCCACCTGTGGCGGTCGCAGTGCATACGAGCAAATACATATACAAAGCAAAACTAGCCGAAGCTCCGTGGGTGAACGTTGCAGATATATTTATAATTTGATCGTGCGCTCCTAGCCGAGGACAGGCGTTTCGCTCTACCTGGAAGTCGTCAGCCTTGCACAGGAAAGTTATACGATCTTGGGTCGGCGCTAACCGTGTGTCTCGGCGAGACGTCAACGTTCCACGGTGACGGCACCACCTGTGGAGGCCGCAGTGCAAGTCAGCAAGTAGATATACAAAGGAAAATAGCCGAAGCTCTGTAGCTGCACGTTGAGCATATGTTTGCAATTTGATCGTGCATTCCCAGCCGAGGACAGGTGTTTCGCTGTACGTAGAAGTCGTCAGCCTGGTGCAGGAAAATAACACGATCTTGGGTCGGCGCTAACAGTGTGAATCGGCGAGACGTCAGTGTTCCACGGTGACGGCGCCACCTGTGGAGGCCGCAGTGCAAGTCAGCAAGTACATATACAAAGAAAAATAGACGAAGCTCCGTATCTGCACGTTGAGCACATGTTTGCAATTTGATCGTGCACTCCCAGCCGAGGACAGGTGTTTCACCCTACCTGGAAGCCGTCAGCCTGGCGCAGGAAAATGACACGATCTTGAGTCGGCGCTAACACTGTGTCTCGGCGAGACATCAGTGTTTCACGGTGACAGCGCCACTTGTGGAGGTCGCAGTGCAAGTCAGCGAATACATATACAAAGCAAAAATAGCAGAAGCTCTGTGGCTGCACGTTACGCATATGTTTATAATTGGATCGTGTACTCCAAGCCAAGGACAGGTGTTTCGCTCTATACCTGGTACTCGACAGCCTGGCGCAGGGAAGTGACACGATCTTGAGTCGGCGCTGACAGTGTGTCTCGGCGAGATATCAGCGTTCCACGGTGAAGTCGCCACCTGTGGCGGTCGCAGTGCATACAAGCAAATACATATACAAAGCAAAACTAGCCGAAGCTCCGTGGGTGAACGTTGCAGATATATTTATAATTTGATCGTGCGCTCCTAGCCGAGGACAGGCGTTTCGCTCTACCTGGAAGTCGTCAGCCTGGCGCAGGAAAGTAATACGATCTTGGGTCGGCGCTAACAGTGTGTCTCGGCGAGACGTCAATGTTCCACGGTGACGGCACCACCTGTGGAGGCCGCAGTGCAAGTCAGCAAGTAGATATACAAAGGAAAATAGCCGAAGCTCTGTAGCTGCACGTTGAGTATATGTTTGCAATTTGATCGTGCACTCCCAGCCGAGGACAGGTGTTTCGCTGTACGTAGAAGTCGTCAGCCTGGTGCAGGAAAATGACACGATCTTGGGTCGGCGCTAACAGTGTGAATCGGCGAGACGTCAGTGTTCCACGGTGACGGCGCCACCTGTGGAGGCCGCAGTGCAAGTCAGCAAGTACATATACAAAGAAAAATAGACGAAGCTCCGTATCTGCACGTTGAGCACATGTTTGCAATTTGATCGTGCACTCCCAGCCGAGGACAGGTGTTTCACCCTACCTGGAAGCCGTCAGCCTGGCGCAGGAAAATGACACGATCTTGAGTCGGCGCTAACACTGTGTCTCGGCGAGACATCAGTGTTTCACGGTGACAGCGCCACTTGTGGAGGTCGCAGTGCAAGTCAGCAAATACATATACAAAGCAAAAATAGCAGAAGCTCTGTGGCTGCACGTTACGCATATGTTTATAATTGGATCGTGTACTCCAAGCCAAGGACAGGTGTTTCGCTCTATACCTGGTACTCGACAGCCTGGCGCAGGGAAGTGACACGATCTTGAGTCGGCGCTGACTGTGTGTCTCGGCGAGATATCAGCGTTCCACGGTGAAGTCGCCACCTGTGGCGGTCGCAGTGCATACAAGCAAATACATATACAAAGCAAAACTAGCCGAAGCTCCGTGGGTGAACGTTGCAGATATATTTATAATTTGATCGTGCGCTCCTAGCCGAGGACAGGCGTTTCGCTCTACCTGGAAGTCGTCAGCCTGGCGCAGGAAAGTAATACGATCTTGGGTCGGCGCTAACAGTGTGTCTCGGCGAGACGTCAACGTTCCACGGTGACGGCACCACCTGTGGAGGCCGCAGTGCAAGTCAGCAAGTAGATATACAAAGGAAAATAGCCGAAGCTCTGTAGCTGCACGTTGAGCATATGTTTGCAATTTGATCGTGCACTCCCAGCCGAGGACAGGTGTTTCGCTGTACGTAGAAGTCGTCAGCCTGGTGCAGGAAAATGACACGATCTTGGGTCGGCGCTAACAGTGTGAATCGGCGAGACGTCAGTGTTCCACGATGACGGCGCCACCTGTGGAGGCCGAAGTGCAAGTCAGCAAGTACATATACAAAGAAAAATAGACGAAGCTCCATATCTGCACGTTGAGCACATGTTTGCACTTTGATCGTGCACTCCCAGCCGAGGGCAGGTGTTTCACTCTACCTGGAAGCCGTCAGCCTGGCGCAGGTTAATGACACGATCTTGAGTCGGCGCTAACACTGTGTCTCGGCGAGACATCAGTGTTTCACGGTGACAGTGCCACTTGTGGAGGTCGCAGTGCAAGTCAGCAAATACATATACAAAGCAAAAATAGCAGAAGCTCTGTGGCTGCACGTTACGCATATGTTTATAATTTGATCGTGTACTCCCAGCCAAGGACAGGTGTTTCGCTCTATACCTGGTACTCGACAGCCTGGCGCAGGGAAGTGACACGATCTTGAGTCGGCGCTGACAGTGTGTCTCGGCGAGACGTCAGCGTTCCACGGTGAAGGCGCCACTTGTGGAGGCCGCAGTACAAGCTAGTAAGTACATGTGGAGAGGAAAAATAGCCGAGGCTCTGTGGCTGCACGTTGCGCATATGTTTATAATTTGATCGTGCACTCCCAATCGAGCACAGGTGCTCACTCTACTTGGAGCTCGTCAGCCTGGCACAGGGAAGTCACACGATCTTGGATCGGCGCTAACAGTGTGTCTCGGCGAGATATCAGCGTTCCACAGTGAAGTCGCCACCTGTGGCGGTCGCAGTGCATACGAGCAAATACATATACAAAGCAAAACTAGCCGAAGCTCCGTGGGTGAACGTTGCAGATATATTTATAATTTGATCGTGCGCTCCTAGCCGAGGACAGGCGTTTCGCTCTACCTGGAAGTCGTCAGCCTGGCGCAGGAAAGTAATACGATCTTGGGTCGGCGCTAACAGTGTGTCTCGGCGAGACGTCAACGTTCCACGGTGACGGCACCACCTGTGGAGGCCGCAGTGCAAGTCAGCAAGTAGGTATACAAAGGAAAATAGCCGAAGCTCTGTAGCTGCACGTTGAGCATATGTTTGCAATTTGGTCGTGCACTCCCAATCGAGCACAGGTGCTCACTCTACTTGGAGCTCGTCAGCCTGGCACAGGGAAGTCACACGATCTTGGGTCGGCGCTAAAAGTGTGTCTCGGCGAGACATCAGTGTTCCACGGTGACAGCGCCACCTGTGGAGGTCGCAGTGCAAGTCAGCAAATACATATACAAAGCAAAAATAGCAGAAACTCTGTGGCTGCACGTTACGCATATGTTTATAATTTGATCGTGTACTCCCAGCCGAGGACAGGTGTTTCGCTCTACCTGGTACTCGTCAGCCCGGCGCGGGGAAGTGACACGATCTTCAGTCGGCACTGAAAGGGTATCTCAGCTAGACATCAGCGTTCCACGCTGAAGGCGCCACCTGTGGAGGCCGCAGTGCAAGGCAGCATATACATATACTAAGGAAATGTAGCCGAAGCTCTGTGGCTACACGTTGCGCATATGTTTATAATTTGATCATGCACTCCCAGCCGAGGACAGCTGTTTCGCTCTACTT